>NW_017893502.1:10918-65182 GCF_001540865.1 Ananas comosus
AAAAAGAAGAGAGATGTGTGGAATAAATAAAATTAGCTAGTGAGACCGTACTAACATTTGGTACTGGTTCAATTAAACTAGGATGTATTAAATTACAAATACATAAATAAATAATGGTGGAGATATTGAAATTTAAGAAATGAAAATAAAAAAAGTACAGCGAAATAAAGAAAAATAAAGTTGGTAGTTCAAAATGGTCCGGGTACAGCTTTATCTATTTAAAGAGAGGCAAACTAAAGGACCAAAATGTATAAGGACCCAGCTATAACTCCATTCCGTCTGAATAGGAGTCCTCACCATTATACTATACATTTAATGAATGCTTTAATACTCTACTACTCAGGAATATGCAAAAACGTAATTGCAAATTAACAGTTGATTAACTAATAGAATGCTAAAATTGATTAACAATTTTAACTCTTAACTAAATATTAAAAATTCAAATAAAAAATAAAAGTTGAGGAAGCGCCTCAATATCAAAAAAAAAAAAATATATATATATATATAATATATATTATATATATATATTGAGGAAGCAAATTCCGAAGGAAGAACAGTGCAGAACTTACTAAAAACATAGATTATTTGGTCGACTATTTGACCTTTTAAATATTTTAAATTTTAAAAATTTAATTCTTTAATGTTATTTGATTTGATGCTTAACTTCAAAAGACCTGAACCTTAAATTGATCTCAAGTTCAATTTTCACTAAAGAGGGAGCGACAAATCAAAATACCGCTCCTTTCACTATATATAATATTGCTTGCTCATGTTGTTGATATATATTCTAGCTACGTACCGACCAATTAAACAAACAAGAGCATGATTTCCTTACACCCAACCACCTCGCTTATACCCTTTTATCTTATTTTTAATGGAGGAACCCCAGCCGCTCGTAAGGCTGGTACCGCCGCAGCTACCGCAGGACCAAGAGGCAGGCGCTGCGGGACCGCCGCTCGTCCTACTGCACTAGGAATAGCTGCGGGAACCGCTTGTGGAGCTAGTCCAAGAACAGCTGCGAGTCGAACAAGTCGCAGTCGCACGGCCAGAACAGCGACGTGTCGTGCAGGTAGGGCCGGTAGAGGAGCTACCGGCAGTAGGCGAAGCACTAGCGGGGGACGACGCTGTCGAACACGCTGGGCTACCGGTAGCACTGGCTGTCGTGGCAGCCGTAGCGCTACCCCTAGGGGGGCTACTCGTCCTGCTCGTTCAACAGCTACGGCGCCGCCATCCCGGCCGCGACCTAGCCCTTGTACTGCTACTAGAGCTGCTGCTAGGGCTCCCGCTACCTCGTCTACGTCTTCAACGGCTACCGGCACTCGTGGAAGACCTTCACGGGCTGGACCAAGCACGACAGCTGCTCCACCCGGCGGAAGGGCTTCTTCCACACCTGCGGCCACCGCTAGTGCTGCCGGAGCTAGAGGGGAACGAACGTGCAGCTGGGGCTCTTCTGGAGCAGGGGGCCCAAGAAGCAGTGGCCGTCCCTGAGGGGGCAGTCGCGGCTAACCAGGTGGAAGTCGCCCAGCGGGAGCTCGTCCGCCCGCAGCCGCCCCTGCTACAGCGGGTCGAACTACGACTACTACAGCGGCCCCTGGTTCTAGCGGCGGAGGACGAGGCAGGTGGCGGGTAGAGAGTCGTGGACGTGTATTAGTAAGTAAGAGTAAGTCTATAGGAGCATACATGCAGCTAGGACGCCATTGATCTAAAATGAGATCAATTTTTTAATAATTAACTTAAATCTATAGAAGCATGCAGGAAGCATGTAGGACACCATTTAATTTTTTTTAATAAATAAATAAAAACGACTGCAACGACTCTAGGCTTAAGATTCACTCCCAGACTGAAATCTTTTTCAAATCTTTAAATCGTGCGGCGTTAGTACGCGGATTAATATATGCTACTAGCACTGCACGAATTAAAATTAATGACAAATTATCATGTTATCACGATGGCGTGTGTCCGTATAATTAAACAAAAATGAAAAACTTTTTTACTTCTCAAACCTCCAAGTTTTAATTTCCTCTATAGCTCGAAAAGTAAAGTCGGGAACATGATAGGCTTTGAAAAAAAAAAAAACAAAAACTCTTTTGGAACAAACTATTTTTTTTACGGTACTTTTACTTTAAAATAATTTGTCTTTTGCCTATTTCTAAATTGAGAGGCGATTTATCGACACTTACATCTTTTAGTTTAAGTGTTGGAGAGCTTTAAATCACCGATCAAATAATCACATCAGAGACTGTGGTATTTAAATT
The DNA here is from genome assembly GCF_001540865.1 of Ananas comosus. Taxonomy (NCBI): domain Eukaryota; kingdom Viridiplantae; phylum Streptophyta; class Magnoliopsida; order Poales; family Bromeliaceae; genus Ananas; species Ananas comosus. The sequence continues at coordinate 13,174 of NW_017893502.1, forward strand.
CTCTTTTAATGCTTATTTATCAGAATCATAGAATAAATTAAAGAGCGGAAACAGAACCCTCGCTCTAACCGGTACTCTCGCCGCCGCCGCAACGGCCGCAACAAGAGGAGCTACTTCCTTTAACATCTCAACTATTCCTCGTTCTGCTACTAGGGGTGCTTCAGGAGGGTTAGGCCGCCAACGGGCGGCGGCAACCGCTCCCGTTACCGGTACTAGCGTCGGTAGAGGTACTGGGTACTATCCCCTAAGGTGTATTTGGGGTTCTTAAACTCTTTAAATAAGAGGACATAAAATTTATATTTATTTTTTTATTTCTTAATCTTTCATACTATATTTTTCCCATTTTTACAGATTTTTCGATGTTAAAAGACTTTATTTAGGGGGTTGAAATAAATACATAAATAAACTGTAAACAAATAAAAGCTTGTAAAATCAAGCTCAATAAGATCAATTAAAGTAATTTCAAACAGTTTAAAATATCACCATAACCATTGAGGAAATTGAAAACTGTTAATTAATTGAACGTCAATCCAAAATCAAGCTTCGACGAAATAAATACGCACGCAACTTTTTTTAAATAGGCTCGTTTGCTTTCTGTTGGAATGGGAAAGAGAAAAATGGCGAGAAGGAAAAATTATTTTCTCTTCCTTTATATTAGAATAACAAAGAGATGGAAAAGTTTTGAGCCTAAAATTAAGCAGATAAATAAGAAAAAGGAGAAAAAATGATTATTCATAATGGGTCATTATTGTTCTCTCCAAAAGTACAGAAAAAAAAAGGGGGGAAAATTATTTTACCAAACATCATGCACGTGAGAAAATTATTACTATTTTTTCTTTTCTTTTCTCCCGTTTTCTCTTTTCACTCTCATTTGGGTCTTCTAAAAAAATTCTAGAGGAATATATTGGATACGCTGTTCTTTAAAACAAACTTACAGTATCAATTGTTTGACAATAATTAATACTAGTAGATTTACAAATAAACTAGCAATCATTATTTCTTTAAGATTGACACTAGCAAATTCCTCCACTTAAAAGATTAAAATAACATGGTCGTCCCACTTTATTTGAGTCTCGCTATTATTTACTGATGCTTACACAATAATTAATCCTACACATTCATTTTTTTCGCGATTAATTTTCTCGTGCTAAAGGTCATGCAACTGTTGTTCGCCAACTCAAATGACAGGGATAAATATCAATTACCGAGAAATAATTTATGTAATTTCTAATTAATTAAGTCCTGACACTTAATTATAGTTTGTTAGCTTTTACATATATATATTTATAATGAGCAGATTAAGGTGCTGATGACATGTGATGATGCAGGCGCGAGCTGGAATCAGGGAAGTGCACTTCCTCCCCTTCAACCCAGTCGACAAGAGGACGGCCTTGACCTACATTGATGCCAACGGCAACTGGCATCGTGTCAGCAAAGGTGCCCCCGAACAGGTAAATATTATACTCTCTCGTGTATCCACCTTTTTTTTTTAAAAAAAAAAAATAATAATAATTGAAAAATACTTTTATATCAAATGGCAACTTTGTCCCTCAAAAAGGACGCTCATCAAATTTCTCTCTACAGTTAGAAATATAGTAGTTATAATTATATGCATCTTATTTAATTGGATACAGTAAAAAACACAGTAACTATAAATAATTTCTTCAGTTATATTTAATTGAGAAGTATAATTTCAAAATTTTATCACTTTCTATATATATAGAGGGGTGAGGAAGAAAATATTCTTTATTTTAAAAATGAATAGGAATGTAAGTTTATCTTTTATTTAATGTTATTCTCTCTAACTTGTTACAATTGGAACTGTGGTCAATTTAGGTGTAATTCCAACTGCCGCACTTAGGATTTCTTATACAGTTCCATCTCCAGTAGTTAAATTTAAATGTATCAAATCAAAAACCAGATTTCGATCTGCATATAGTTGCAACTGCACCAGATGTCGATTTGCATGCAGTTGCAATTGCAACGGATTTCAATCTGTATGTAGTTGCAACTTCACGCAGCCAACAACAAATATTCACAGTAACTCTATCCTCGAATTAATAGCTCTTTAAATGGTTTTACTGTTGTTTTCTCTTTTCTTTTTCTTTTTTTTTATTTTCACTATGCCTATTCTATAACTGTATTAACGGCGAAAAATCAGCAGTGAACTAACAATAGTCAACTGACAAGCACAAGTCCGCAAAATTTTAGTAACTTTGTATGAATATATCCGAGAACTAACACTTTACATGAAGTTAGGAACAAACACATTTCACTGTTCATGGATTTTGCAGGATATATTTGGATTTGCCTCTTGAAATTCACTTGGGGTTGCTGACTTCTTTTCGCTTTTTGTAACACAAACAGATTATGAGCCTCTGCAACTGCAGGGAAGACGTGAGAAAGAAGGCTCACAGTGTGATCGACAAGTTCGCCGAACGCGGGCTTCGCTCGCTAGCCGTTGCAAGGCAGGAAGTCCCCGAGAAGAGCAAGGAGAGCCCGGGAGGCCCCTGGGAGTTTGTTCTGCAAAACATTTCCAAAACCCCAAGTCTTCCTATTTAAACATTAAGTTATATTTCCGATTTAATGTATTTTGGGAGAGCAGTTTTAGGCTAAAAAGTGAAAGGGGGGATAGGAAATTTTTGGAGGTGAAACGGGAGAACATTTTATTTTATACAAGTGTCCCCCCATGCCACACATGACACTACTATTTTACTGATAAACGGGGAATGGTAAAAACAAAGGAGGGAGTAGAAGGAGTTGGCGGCGGAGCTAGCCGGCGCCAAAGAGAGGTAAAAGAAGAGGTGGATGAGAGGAAGAAGAGGACGTGGGAGCGGCGGGGAGCTAAAGCCGCTGTCATCCTTCCTTTAGTTCCATCCGCACCTACCTCTTCACCCGTTCTGATTGCTCCCGCTTCCGTTCCGCCGCCTCCTCCCGCTTCCCCACAAACACCCGCATCTGCCTCTATACCTGCTCCCGCTCCGTCACCTCCTCTCTTCTCCCGCCTCCCCATAAAAACCGTATTTTTTATAAAATATTGCCTTGGAATTGTCGAGTGATTGCCATCCCCCACTTCACGTATAAAAAATAAAATATTCCCCCGTTTCATATCCAAAAATTCACTGTCCCCCCTTTCACTTTTTAGCCCAAAACTGTCTCCCCAAAAGACATTAAATCGGTTTATATTTACGTTCTATTCGCCGGTAGTCGTTATGCTGTATGGATCGGGGGCGAATAATTATAAAAGCCACATTAAGACGTAGTAAACATTACGATGTGATAATTGGTTCTAATGTATAACCTACTTGATTTCTGCCATTAGGACCGTTCTAACGAACATTAGAACGGTCGTATTAGACTTGGTTTACGTGGGAATATCTTACCTTTGTCGTACATTTGAAAACATATCTTAGGATCATCGCTTGCGTGGTAGTCCTTCGTTAACAACGTCTTGGCGGCGTATCAATTCTACCTTTCAAATTCATAGGGGCCGAATTATAGTTTGTAGGAACACGTTAATATAAAAAATGTTTTATTGAGTGCATAAATTTCGAAGTTTTAAATTATAGTGCTTATAATTATTAGTATTTGGTAACCTAAAATTGTGTTTATTTTTTAAAATTTATTCAATATAAAAGTTGAATTGTTCATCGTTCCTTTATGTTGAAAATAAAGGTTATATATACCGGATTATGTACAGGTTTTACTATCGCGTTTTATGTTATCCTACAGTTGAATTCTGTTTTAATATCTGTAATGGTCATACGACGATAGATTACTTATTAGTAACAGAGTGGGCTAGAGTAAAAATACCAGCATAGACTCTTTAATCACTTTTCATGAATTATTCTTGATAAATATTATCAAAATCAACTTCGAGGTAGGTTTCTGTTTTTCGGGGTAGCTCGAATTATCAACAACCCTCGGCTTGTAGGACTAGGAACTAGACCAGTTTTTAGAGGAAGCCCTTATCGCATCCCTACGCCTTGCCGATGCTAACCACTGGGAGCTTCAAACGCGGGAAGCTGACCTAGTTCGCTAAGCCGACTACTCCCTAGCCTAGTCGGCTCAAGCTTTGAAAATGACATATTAGCCAAGCCGATCTACTCGGCTTACATACTTGACACACTTTTGACCTCAGCCGGCTTCTTCGACTTACTTACTTTTTGTGTCATCAACCAGCCGACTTTCTTGGCTTAATGGAAATATATATAACTTAAACTAACCACCTTTTTCATGTTCCCAGCTCACACGGACTTCCGTATGTCTGAGCCAACTAGATCAGATTAAGATGAGGATCCTTTTCGTCATTCACGATTTTTCATTTCCTAATGTCCATCTGATGAGGATTCTTTACGTCTCTTTAACGATTCTTTTATTTTCACCAGAAGACAAGAGCCTTTTTTCTGGAGAAAAGTTCCGCAATAACCGGATAAATATCTAACGGGGATAACTAGTCAATAAGGGATAAGTGCTAGCCGGTGATAAGGACAAAAGAGTCCGGTGAAAGTCGGCTAACCTTGGCGAACCTTGACAAACGCCAATGACATTGAAGGGAATTAAGCGCGCCACCAATGAATCTTAAAGAAGGCTACGAGGGTCACGCGTCATTTTAACAGTAGTAATTTCTTGTCTCAACTCACCTCATAGCCACATGGTGAACCGGCGCGGAATAACCGAGTTGTTATCAAATATTGGTTACCTCTTATTTGTTGCTCATACTTACTGGTTATATATATATATATGTGTATACTCAGATAGGTAATACTAGTTATCCCTCAAAATTCTCGAGATTTTGCATTTACGTTAACATAAAATTCCTGTTTACAGGTTTTCATTCGGCACCTGGATGTTTAGACGAGGATCTAGTAAGTGTACCCTGCACAAGTTACACGTTTATAAACCTTTGTTCTTTGTTTGAAACTCGTGTTTTAGTTTTGGTTTTACATGCATCAGGGAACTAGTCTTTGTTTATATGTAACACAAGTTCGGGGTAAACTTAGAATTAAGTGACAATGACTAAGACTTCGTTTTGGTATACATACCGAGGTTGAACCAAGTAATTGTCCCAGTCATTTCAAGACTTTGACGTATCATTGACTTTTTACCTCCAAAGGATAAACCGGAGAAGTAAACTAGCCAAGTTGAATTTTACTTCAAGATTATTGTTACTTTTTTCCTCTAAAGGGATAAATCGTAGTAGAAAGCGAGACAAGTTGAATCTGTTTCAAGTTTATTCTTTCATTAGTTGATTAGTAGTTGATCTTCAGGTAGACTACTATTGAACTCGTACAGTTGAAAGAAGTCCCTTGACGAACATAATCTCAAGAGAGTCCCTGACAGTTACCATTTCAAACTTGTTATACATAATCGTCCCAGTGGTGAGCTCGAAAGAGAAGGATACAGACAGAAGGATGATACACGGGACGAAAGCGGCGTTATTTGAAACGATCAGGATGATTTCCGGTCACTCCTTCCATCGAGTTACAGTTAAAACCATTTCCAGTCTGTTCTTTCGGCTGTTTATCGTTAACATAAAATACAAGTATTAAATTTAAAAGAAACTTAAATACAGCTTTTAACTATTTTTATGATCGTTTACAGAAATGATAAACAATTCATAGAAGAACTGAAGAAGTTTATGAAGGAATATAGATTGAAAGATTAACTTAGAAATGTAGAAGAGAGTAATTTAACTTATCATTAGCCAAAGGAAGTACCTTTGTCATCTTCATAGATTCGTAAGTCTTTAGTCTTAGTGTTGTCTTTAACTTATCACTGACATAGTCTTTTTGTCTTCATCGTAACAGTCTCTTGGTGTTGTACGCAGCTCTTGTCTGTTAACTTTTCAGTCTGGTAGTCTCTCTTTTTTTGTTTTTTAACATCGAGTATAAGTATTCTATTTTTTCTACTCGACTAGACCTTTTTAGAATAGTTTGTACGTTAGAAAACGTTTTGAGTTAGTTAGTTTTAGACTTGTGTTCTAATTCCCCATTTTTTTCATGGGTTGTCTAAGTTGAAATTTCCCTTTTGTAATAATATCCGTAATTATCAGTTTAAATTTCGCTTTTTCCCTTATTATCGACAAAACGTAATAAACGTAGAGTGTTAGTGGTTTGAGAATGATTGATCCTGTTTTGCTTTTTTTTATTAGTGTCGTGTGAGATTGGCGTATTTGGATACGGTTCTTTTTATCACGTGATTGGTAAAATGTTACTTCTCAAGGAGTGTTCAATTCCGTTGAAACGAAGGTGGCTATTTACTTGACGTAAGACTCCAATAGGAGGTATGCTAACTTTATATATGAGAAATATGCCACATCACAACGACCTACCAGAGATACAGCTCGGGGAAGTCGAACTGGTGGCTAAGGTGCACTGGGAAATCCCACACGTCGAGGGAATCGGACGCGTACTAGTGCTGGTGTAAATAGTAATTAAAAGTCCCTGGAAAAACGATTAGTTTCTCGCCAATAGATCAACATTGTCCTTTTTGAAAAGCACCCAAGAAAACTCGTGTATGTATTAAGTGAGTTATTCGTACATAAAACGTACACATGTGGAGTCTCACGCACAGATGTGGTTAAATGATTTTTTTCTATTTTTCAAAAAGGATACGGAGAGGTCAATTGAAGTTCACTATTTAACTGAAGTTCAAAGGGGTTTTTCTACAGCTACTCCCACAATACTAAAAGAGATTGTAAATTTTCCCATAAACGCGTTTTTCAAAATTACCAGCAAGACGAAAAAATTTAAAATTGAAAAGCTGTAAGAGACTAGTTTTAGACTCTCGATTCCGTCGACGTCTTTGTAATCGACAAAAACTCCCATATCTACCTCTAAACTTCAAATCACGGTACATGAAGACTTAACATATATTCGTCTTGAGCGTCAGTGAGTAACTAGATGACTCTTTAATCTCTCCGATGTGACTTACCGTTAAGATAAAAGTGTTCTTGTATAATTATTTTCGTAATATGATTATCGATTTTTTCACGTTAATGACGACACTACTTTAACAACTTCTGTATGGAACGTTGGAGTCGTGCGGCAAACCGAACGAGCCGCTAGAGTCTCTCGAGCGCCATCGACGAGAAGAGTAACTTCTCACGTGACCGAAGACCTCCGACCTCTGGTACCTCACAGGAGACGCGGTCACGGGTAACTCGGAGGGAAAGGAGAGATGGCATTAGAAAGAACCATCATTTCCGTTAGATATCATTGTTTGCTTATTTAGCTAATTTCGTATAGCCTGACCCGTAATATTTTACCACTCAAATAATTCTTTTAATTACTTTAAACCAAATGGAATAAGAGATTATCCAATAGGGTACGGGAAGGCGAATCTTACATCGCTTACCGTTTAAACTTGGTTAGCTCGCCCTGCTTCTTCTGTTACGACATATCGGTCTACTGAGGACGGGTCGGGGTCGGCTACGGAAACTAGAACCGCTTTGGGGTCAACCGTATCTGTCGTTACTCTCAACGCTGGATGTCATTTCCTTTATATTCAAAATAAGTACCGACTTGTAAACGTAAACTGTAGTGAAACCAAAACTTCACTTATCCTCATAGTAAAAAGGATCTACGAATATTCGGATTCTCTTTCTTATAACCTTTACAGGGTCCAGAACCTTAATGTCTGTTCAAAGTTATTTACTAAGTACTTGTGTCTATGTACTATGTCTTTTGTCGTTTCGAACCTATTTGTCTACGGAGATCAGAAAAAGAAGTCTCTTTTCGTCTTACTCGTATTCCCATCTCACTATACTACAACTTATACATGGTTTGTTCTAGAAGTAAAATAGTTGGTCCATCATGATGTCCAAGTTAAATTTAAGATTTTCATAACTCTGACAATGAGTTACAATACGTTATTCGTCGGGTTTTAAACAGGTTCGATATATGTGTAAAAGTTAAACAAACGAAAAAAGAAAAAAAAAAGATCTTCGTCTATTAATTTTCTTCATACACCGTTTACAGATACTTCATAGATTGTTTTTAGACAGCATCATAGGTTATGTCTGTTTGGATATACTTCATGAACAAGTAGCATTCGAGTATTCACTTCCATCTTTGGGTTATCATTCCACCAAACTTATTTCGCTGTTTAGTACTTTTGAAATCCGATGCTTTAACTTAAGTACATTCCCCCTTTTCCTTTGTTGTTTTTCTATCCTCGTACTAAGGCACTTCTTGTTCCACTATAGTGTGTGGTAATATAAGATGAGAACAAGGATGAACTCTGAACTATTCTTTATAGCTTAATGTCTTATGTCTATTACATTATTTACTCGATTGGATGTTTTAAAACGAATCTTCCCTTTGTCCTGTGTTGTTAGACAAGAAGAGATAAACATTAAGAAAATATTTTATACTACTACCTAAGTATTTTAGTTCGTCCTTATAGATTATACGACGCTTATGATTATTGGTACTATTCATTACTTTTAGGTCACTTTTTCTTTCACCTTTTTTTTTGATGAATGTTCAACTCGTTGGTGCTTGCGTGACTGATTTTCGTCTGGTCCCGCGAGTTGCTTCGTGGTTGACGCCCTGGCTCACTGCTTCTACTCCCGGACCGAGTGTTACGAGTGAACGTCCATGTTCCGTCTGTAGTAGAGTACCAGCGAAAGGGAGTCGCTAGATTGCACTTTAAATAGGACGTGGTTCCGTGGTTTTAACGAATAATGCTGTTGTGTTTTAAGATAACGTTAGTTCCGTCATAATACTTTAAACCTTTTTAATATCCGGAGTAGACCATTGACTTTAAATCTTTGTCTTCACTGAGGTGATCGTGATTTTATGTTGATGTTCTTTTTTCATATTGGTTCCATTGTTTTTCTAGTTTTGAGTGGCTCTTCTTTAGCCAGAACATGTATCGGGTCTTTTTATAATGTCAGTAGTTACGTTCTATTGGGGGTTCTTGTTGTGGGCATCGTTTTTAAAGAAAGTTGAAGGTCGATAGACCTTCGCCTCTGCCAAAGTGAGCTAGGAATCTCTAACAGTACTAACATGGACACCAACATCCTCTTCTCTAACATTTACTTTGGTTTGTTATACTTATGATTTAACTTTATCGTTCTTCAAGTCTAAAATACTTTTAAACTTTGTATAATCTACTCCTGATTGGCAGTAACTCCTATCGATACTAGTCTTGGTACTTTCCGCTCTTCAGCTTGAAGGTCTAGTCACGTTACTCGTATTTCGGTTCGAAGTTTTAATGTTTTGTCCTTTTTCTTCTCAATCTCTTCAACTTCGTGTCCACTTATACTCCAAGTTGTTGGGTTGGAGTGTTTGTTGTTCTCTAAGTCTGTATAGAAGCGTTAAATTACAGTAAAACTATGAATGGTGTTATGCCTACCATTACCTTTGTCGTATTTAGACACTTTTCAGTTCTACCTGTCTCTAATTAAATCTATAGTCCTTTCACATTTACTTCCTTAAAGTTATACTTTGATACTTACATACTTTGATTGTCACATCAAGAAGTAGGAGACCTTCTACGTAGACGACCATTCCTGTCGTGATTACTACTGTGACTCTGGTCCAAGTCACTCCTGTTATAGTCTTCGTGAAGAGCGCCGTAGACATCGTAGTCGTTGTCGTTAAGGTTATAGTCGGAAGAAGTCACGGCCCCGTAGCAAGTGTGGCAGTGGACAGTAAGGCGTATATACGAAGAAGAGGACGTCGGAGAAGTGCTAGAGTATGAATACGAGACAGTTTAATTGTATTTTATTTTTTCGAGTACAGTCAATCAGATCAAGTTGTTTTGTTTTGTCTCTGAATGTTGTCTTTCACGGTTACGACGAATGGACCCTTTTGAGGACGTTTTGGTAGTCGAAAGAGTTAGTTAAGCAGTTGTCCTTCGCGAAGGTTGCTTCGTAGGAACACAACCGGTTCGTTCCTTCTCCTACCTATGTACAACCACGGGTAAGGTTCGGAAGCCGGCCAGAGGAAGCGTTATCGTTCGACCAGTGGACTTGTGGTATCGTCGTATTTATGTATTTGATTATATTACATGTATAATGTTAACGGTGTTAATTTCCTATCCATTCTCATCAGGAACTAAACCAATTTAACGTCTCTAGAATGGATTTGATATCGCGTAAAACTCATTCTGTGGATTTAAAAAATTCACGATTAAAGCGATAGATTGAAATGTTATGAAAATTTTATAGTTAGACGTGATTGATAGATTGTATTTACAAAAGTACTGCCTCATAAAGTGCTTAAAAAACAGTCCTTTCAATGTTCATGATATTCCAGCGCATTGCAGACCATCACTTTAATATTTCAGAAAACAAGTCTATAAATAAAGTTGAGATTAAAATCTATTATTTTATTCTTGAAAATTTGAAATACGTAGATAAAATTTAACGTGAAACCAAGGTTATCTGGATATGTTAAAAGCGAAGTACTAATGTATGGCCATTAGTAGAACTGTAACTGCGGCTCTAACTCTCGGAAAGACTACCAGAGTCGCGACAGCACGGCGCCTCCTAGCTTGTCACCGTTGTTCCGNTAGAAAAAAAGAGATTAAAAAAAAAAAGGGGAATAGTGAGAAAAGAAAGAGAAGAGAAAGAAAAAAGGTGAAATATTTTTTTTCCTTTTGTTCACTCTCTCTTACTCCCACACGTGTACAGGGGTTCCCCTCCTCCTTGTTCGTTGGCAGCAAACATAGGCAAGGACGGAACGAACAGAGATAGAATCAGATCGATTCCCGAAATGCCTTTTTGGATCTTCCTCAATGTCCCGGCTATTCACGGAACGTGAGAAGCAGATGAATAATCATCTGCTTCCAGAAGAAATCGAAGAATTTCTTGGGAATCCTACAAGATCAATTCGTTCTTTTTTCTCTGACAGATGGTCAGAACTTTATCTGGGTTCGAATCCTATTGAGAGGTCCACTAGAGATCAGAGATTTTGGAAGAAAAAATAAGATGTTTCTTTTGTCCCTTCCAGGCAATCGAAAAATAAAGAAATGGTTGATATATTCAAGATAATTACGTATTTACAAAAAACCGTCTCAATTCATCATATTTCATCAGATTCGGGATGTGATATGGTTCCGAAGGATGAATCGGATATGGACAGTTCCAATAAGATTTCATTCTTGAACAAGAATCCATTTTTTGATTTATTTCATCGTCTTCTTGATAGGTTAACTCGATCAAATCTGGCAATAATCGTTACAATATTGTGCGTGCGTAGTCATTAACCCTGTCTCCCCCAACATCTCCCCCAACATCGCCTCTGCTATCATGGAAAAGAAAGAACATTATGTGTTCACAAGTGATGATGACAGCCCTATGTCAGGTTGATCGAGCGGTTGTCTTCACTATAAGCTCGGTACGTTCAATCCCAATATTTGATCGTTACCCTCTGGATCTATGATCATACTGAGTGGCTGTTTTCGTTATAGGCTCGACACAGTTGAACCCCGATTCGGACCACAATGTGCTCATCAGCGCCTGACCCGGAGATGCGGATCATCCAAGGCACATTAGCATGGCGTACTCCTCCTGTTTGAATCGGAGTTTGAAACCAAACTTCTCCTCAGGAGGATAGGTGGGGCGATTCAGGTGAGATCCAATGTAGATCTAACTTTCTATTCACTCGTGGGATCTGGGCGGTCCGGGGGGGGGACATTTTTTTTTTGGATTAAACAGGGGTATACCCTATTTGATGAAAGAGAGTACAGAGTAATAATAATAATAAATTAATAATGATAATAATAGTAATAAATTAATAATAAAATAAAAAATATTTTTCTTCGGTCGCCGTCTTCATGATAGGCTTGACCCAGATTCGGTTCATTAAACCGGATCGCCGTCCTCATGATAGGCGTGACCCGGGTGCAGTTCACTGAGCTGGGTTGCTATCTTCGTGATAGGATTAACTCGGATTCGGTTTGTTAAATCGGGTTGCCATTCTCGTGATAGGCTTAACCCGGGTTTCGTTCATAAATTCGAGTTGTCGTCCTCGTGATAGATTTGACCCGGATCCGGTTTGCTAAGCCAGGTCGCCGTCGTGAGAGGCTTGACCCAAATCCGGTTCGTTAAATTGGGTCGCCATCCTCGTGATAGACTTGACGCCCATTCAATTCATTTAACCAAATTGTCGTCTTTGTGATAGGCTTGTCCTGGGTTTGTTTCATTAAACTGGGTCGTCGTCCTCATGATAGGCTTGACCCGGGTCCAGTTTGCTAAGTCAGTTTGTTGTTCTTGTGATAGGCTTGACCTGGGTTCATTTCATTAAACCAGGTCACCGTCTTTGTAATAGGCTTGACCTGAGTTCAGCTAATTAAATCAGGTCGACGTCCTCGTGATAGGCATGCCCCGAGTCCAGTTTGCTAAGCGGGTCGCCATCCTCGTGATAGGCTTGACCCAGATTCGATTCATTAAATCGGGTTGCCGTCTTCATGATAAGCTTGACCTAGATTCGTTTCATTTAACCGGGTCTCCGTCTTTGTGATAAGCTTGACCCGGATTCGGTTCAATCACCGGGTCGCCGTGCTTGTGATTAGGGATGTCAAGATACCCGAAATTTTATCCGAATCCGAACCCGAATGAAACGGATATATCCGATGGATATGGATATGGATTCGGATATGGATATCAAAAATAGAAACCCGACGGATATGGATTCGGATATAGATTTTGATTGTACCCAACCCGAACCCGAACCCGACCCGAACCCGACCCAAATCCGAATTTATTTTGTATTATATATAATATATATAAAAAAATTTGATGTTATATTTGAATTTGTATTTTAAAAATTTAAGTTTAATATAATATATTTTGAAATATTGAAAAAAGAAATANTATATATATATATATAAAAATTTGATGTTATATTTGAATTTGTATTTTAAAAATTTAAATTTAATATAATATATTTTGAAATATTGAAAAAAGAAATAATTGTTTCGGGTTCAAATTTTCGGGTTCGGGTTCGGATTCGGGTTTCGGATTTTTGGTCGGGTTCAAGTTTGGATATGGATTTTTAAAATCCGTCGGGTTCGGGTTCGGGTTCGGGTCTCAGGTTTGGAGTCGGGTTCGGGTTCGGGTTTTTAAAAATCCGCCCCGAATCCGACCCGTTGACATCTCGATCTACTTGTGATAGGCTTGACTCTGGTTTGGTTTATTTAACCGGGTCGCCGTCTTCGAGATAGGTTTGATCCGAATTCGGTTCATTAAACACAGTCGCCGTCCTCGTGATAGTTTTGACCCTAATTCGATTCGCTAAGCCGGGTCACCGTCCTTATGAACCAAATCATAATAATGAATAAAACCGGAGGATAGGCAAGTTCAGTCTAATCAAAGGGTCTAATTTAAACTGAATCATAGACTAGTCAATCTAAATTGAACCATTGAAGGTATTAACAGAACCGAACCAAATTACAAGCCAGTTTTACTCAAACTAAATCATAAAGGATCTAATGTGAACTGAATCATAAGCCGGCTCAACCTAACTGAATCATAGAAGGTTCGAGCCAAGCCAAACCGAACTATAAGCTGGTTTAACCCAAACTCAACTGCAGAAGGTTCAAAGGTTCAATCCAAACCGAACCATAAAGATTCAACTTGAACCTAAGAAGGTTTAATCCGAACTGAACCATAAAGGTTCAACTTGAACCTAAGAAGGTTCAATCCAAACCGAACAAAAAAGGATTCAACTTGAACCTAAGTAGATAGAATCTGAACAGTATCATAAAGGATTCAATTTAAACCTAAGCATCCAATCTGAAACAAACTACAAAGTATTCAAATTTGAACCTAAGCAGATTCAATCTGCATCGAATCATGAAGGGTTCAACTGGAACCTAAGCTAATTCAACCTAATCTGAACTACATGAAGTTCGAGCCGAACCGAACCAAACCATAAGCCGGTTTGACTTAAAAAGCAAAGTATAAAGTATTCTAGTTGAACTACAACACTAGTGCAACTCAAACTTAAGAGGTTTCAAGTTGAGCAAAAATGTAAGAGCTCAATTTGTATCAAACTCAAATAGATCTTGAACCAAATCATAAGGGGTCAATGCGAACCAAATTGAACTATGAGAGGGTCCAAGCTGAGTCTAGATATAGGGCTCAACCCAAACCAAAATTAAAGAGGACTTGAACTTAATCATAAAGGTTTGACCAAAACCAAGTCTTGATGGTCCCGAACCAAAGTATAACGTTCAACCCAAACCAAATCCAAAAGGGCCAAACAAGCCTAAGGTGGCTTAACTCAAATCAAATACAAAAGGTTCAAATCATGCATTCAACTTGAACCCAACCGGGATGATCCGAATTAAGTAAACCAACTCCGCCCAAATTGAAACAGATCAACAATTCAATCTGAGCTAAATTCAACTTAACTGGCTAAGTCAACTTAATCGACTCATAAGCTAGAATCAAATAACCATCAAGTTGTTAAACTGAACAAATGACCGTCAAGTCATTAAACTGAATAAATAACCACCAAGTCGTTAAACTGAGCAAATCAAATCAAACTCTTCTTGACTGCCAAGTCGATAAACTAAGCAAATCAAATCAAACTCATTTTTGATTTGACCGCCAAGTCTTTAAATTGAGCAAAACTCAATTTGACCACCAAGTAGTTAAACTGAGCTAATCAATTTGACCGCTAAGTCGTTAAACTGAATATGTTAAATTCAACTTCAACTCAAATTGACCGTCAAGTCGTTAAATTGAGTAAGTTAAAATTCAGCCTTAACTCAATTTCGACCGCCAAGTTCATAAATTGAGCATTTTAGATTTAGAAAAATTTATGTACAGTGGAGGTATGCTCCTGCTTAAACGATATATATAGCAACTTATATTAATAAAGTTTTATTTTTATGCTTCGGTCTCTTTTATTATCAATATTTAAATTTTGTCTCTTAATTGAGAGTTTTTAACATTGCAAATGTGGGATAATTAATAATAGATTCTTGAGTCTGCTGGAAGCTGTGGGTTTACAATCTAGATTTCAAAATAAAACCTAAATAAATTTAATCTCTATCAGAAATGACCGTTCGCTAGAGAAAGACCTGCGGTGGGCTATTCGTGGTGGTAGACATATGTTTTTGGCCACATACTGATCTTCCAATTTCGTCGGCAACTTTGTTGACGCATTAACTCATTAATAAAGTTATAGAGAATTTCATCTGCTAACCATAGATTAGCGCCGTTAAATGTCTTCTGCTCTATTTTCTTCCAACTTCACCTGTGACCTCCGCTAGTTTTGTTTACTTTCCGTTCAACGTCTGGTACATGCAATTCCTATTGCAACAATATTACATGAACTTCGATCTACTAGAAGTCAAAACTATTTTTGCCATCGGACTTCAATTTTGAAATTCACTGTCATCCTTGTTCGTTTCTCCAAAAGATTGGTGAACTTATGCTTTGATATTGATCTCTTCCAAGTGTCGGTAACATTATTCTTTGATGCCAATCTCTCTTAAGGATCGATAATATTAGTCTATGATATATACCAATTATTAACAATCTGTAATACACTTTGATACCAATTAGTATAAATTAGATACTTATCTTAAAATCGGTTATTGAGATTCTATAATGTAATTGTCCAATTTGATTTTTTTTTTTAATATTATAAACGCGATTTTTTAAACAAAAGTTGATATACACTCTGACTCTTTTTTTTTTTTTATAGAAAGTAGCTTCAATCTTTTATTATTATTATTATTATTATTATTATTATTTGTATCGGTCTCACCACTCACTTTGTTTTCTATAATTCTAATAAAAGCTATTTCCCCGTTGTTCGTCAAACTGTGCAAAAGGTACATGCATGACTCACGGCCACTACAAGCCGTACGCATCACTAATTACCAACGGTACGTCATACCTCACACGGCTTCACCTTATTGAGCCGTACTCGATGGCTTGGCTGGAGTCCGCATATATGTTTTTTTTTTTTTTTTTTTTTTTTTGAGAGATGAGTCCGCAAGTCCGCATATATGTAACGCTGCATTATAAAGTAACATATCCTATCCTAATCCTATTATAATTAGATCTATCATCTCTGGCGCAAATGTCAAATAGTTCGATTGTTGGTATCCGAGATCTCAAATTCGAATTCTACTTGATTCACATTTTCATCTAAATTTACTTTTAAAAGAAATAAACAAAACAAATAGCGTATTATCTTTCTCTTAAAAAAAAATCTATTATAATTAGGATTCTACTTTAATTTAAATTTATATCTTATTCCATCCTAATGTAATAAGTATTTAACTCTATATTTAGATAACTCAAATCTAATCAAATTCCATTAAAAAGAAAATTGCTGCGGTCTCATTTTCTTAAACCTTTGGTGAGTAATGAGATAGAAATAATGTGGAGAAAGTAACGCATATGGTTCTGATACGTTATAGAACATTTAGTGTTAAGTCTCTTCACAGTCAGATTTTTTAGTTTCCCATCCAAAGAGATCTGAAACTGAAACAATTTAAATATAAAATGATCGGATTTGAATTCAAATTCGAATCTGAATCTGCACCAACCTGTATATCTGACACACACACACACACACATATATATATATATATATATATATATATATATATATATATATATATGTGTGTGTGTGTGCGCGCGCGCGCGCGCGCGCGCACGTGTTATGGATGAGAAGCTCCCCTGATGATCTTTTTGACAGGCAAGCCTCCAAGCTCCCCATCAATTATTGAGCTTAGGTGTCATCTGACTAGATTGTTACATAATTATGTGTATCCTTCATCTCTTGTCGTGTAGTATATGGGGAACGGGACAAATCTATACCCATTCTTGTTATTGGATGGTCCAAGTGCACATTACACCAGGATTCTGTGGACCTCTCTTCCCACCCTCAATTGATTTTTTGAGCAAGAATACTCACACTAACTTAATTAGCCAAGAGAGATCAATCCAGATGGAAAAATAAAATAAAAATAGTGATTAGGTTTTCTCTCTACTTGTGGAATGTAGAACATCAGAACAGTTGTGACCAGTAAACTCAATTGATTTGGTAGGATATGCATGGTTCATAAATAGTCTCCACACTGTCGCAGAAAGAAAAAATTAAAATTTATGAGACAAACCTTTTAAAACACAACTTTCCACCATTTGGATTTTATTTTGCAATGCTTTAATATTCACGTAAGCTGAAATCTAGCATGAGAGATGATGCTTCTAGAAGGACTTATCTAATAAAAAGATTCCTTCACCCTCGCGTACATGAGCGGTAGAGATCAAATAAATCATACTGTGTGAATAGAGAAAGAAGGTAAGGAAAGAAATATTAGATGGAGATTTAACCTGCTGATTAATGTCATATATAGGGGAATTGAATCAATAATCTCGCAAAATTGAATTAGGATTAGCGGCCACATATATGTACAATATTATATTACATAAAAGATCAACCCAGCTACTAGGAAACAATAACACTATGTATGGTTAGTCTTAACATACTTAGTAAATGGACAGTGTTTTTATATGGTAGTAATTTTTTTTTTATCAAACAAACCAAAAGTTAACCCTTAAAAAGAATTTCGGCAAGGGATGATAAAGTGGAATGGGTTGAATTGCTAAAAAAAGGACACAGGAGTTGATAGTAGAATAAATGGATTGGAAAATTAAGATGGGACCGGGAGCTATATTCATGTGATAGCATTTAAAAAGAGTTTGGTGTCTTGCTCTCAATAGCACATGGGGAGGGGGCCCTACCCCTTTTGGTAGTTCTAGGGAGATCACAAATGAAGCATGTGCTTCCATGTGCTCCACCAGCACTAACAAACACTCAACCATGCAAGCTAAGTTCCCCCTCTTAATTTTATCTCACTAAATACCATTTGACATGGTCTTCTCCAAATCTCAATTATTAGAAGCTAAGTAGTCTAATTGTAATACCCCGTTTCCTAAAGGGGGCACCCATCCTAAAGCTATTCTAGTACACTCTTAACACGCTTAACTCTTTTTAGCTTTTTCGGCTCAGCCGTGTCCAAAAAGCTATTATCGAATTAAGAGATTTAGTTAGTATTATATTTCATATATAGAGCTATTCTAAACTCTAAGGTGTTACACTAAGGTGCTTTGCCTTTTGACCCTTTTTATTACCATTTGACTATCCATCATCTTCTCCTCTAATGGTTAGCATTTAAAACATCAGTCAACCCAGGTCCTTCCATTCCCAACTTTTAGTTACTTTAGTATTATTATTATAATTATTATTTACTTATAAGCTGGCCTCCATTTGTCAAAGGACTATATTGAATGGATGAGCTTTTTGGCTTTTAATGGGTCAGTGGCAGAAGAAGCTTTTGGCCTTTTCTGCTCTCCCATGCTACCCAAAGTGCTTAAATGGAAGCCTTGCAACTCCATGCTCACCACCACCACAGCGTTTTGAAGGTCTCCTTCAAAGGTTACTTACACATCCTTTTCTCTTTCATTAAGCCTTTCATCACCTTTTATATATGTGCGTTATCATTATGGCAATTTTTTTTTTTGAGAGAAATCATTATGGCAATATTAACTACTAATTTATCATCTTTCTCATAGTTTTACAACTTCGTGTTTCTTTTTTCTTTTTTGTTTCTCTTAGCAATGTTTTCAATGGTTCAGTAGTATTATGACTCCTCTGTAGTTGTTGATGTTGGTTTCACAACGTGGACTAAGAAAAGTAGTTCCCGTGCATGATCTACAATTAGCAATAGTAGTACTTCTGTAGCTTCATTTATACATTGACAAGCTTCATGCATCCCTATATGTACATGTCATCTTAATTATTCAAAGAACATTCTTTCTATTGCCATTCTTAAAGCTAGTGGTATATATATATATATATATATCACCATCTTTCTATTATTCTACAGTGTTTATCCTCTTTCTGCACTAATGGACGATGAGCAGAGCGGCAAGCGGCGAAGGGTTTATTCCTTCCGGCCAAATGATATACCACGTACTGGTTTCTCCTTCAAGTACATTAGTTACCTTTTGCCGTCGCTTCTGAGGATTGCTAGCATTGGTTCCTGCCGCGGAGATGAGGGAAAAGAGATGAAGAAGAAGATTGTGAGGTTCGAAATCGACATGGCATTAGTGCTTTCGGTTGGCGATGACTTCAAATGGAGCCATGCTTTAAAACAAAAGATTCATGGATATTCCACTTTGCTCTCAACCATGATACGAACTTATCCAAAGAATATGTTTAGCTTCGCTGAGAAGCTACACCGCTCTTTCCCATACCCTTCGGTTCAAAGAATGCTTGTTGATACTGGGAACCAAATAATCGTAAACCCTAACGCTAAGCCCATTAAACCACACGTGAGAAGGAGTACTGCACTTAGGTTGCACAAAAGTAGTGTTAAGAAGTGGGTTATGAGTAAAGAGAAAGAAGATGTTAATGAGTGCCTAGGATTGTTGAGAAGCATAATACCTGGTGGGGAAGAGATCATGTGTTTGAGTGAGCTGGTCACTGAGGTGGAGAGTTATGTGAGTTGCCTGCAGTTTCAGGTTGAAGTCCTTAGAGCTCTTGTCAGCTAGCCATTGATGAACTCTTGGGTAGTAATTATAGAATGCATGCCATGTGGAGAGTGCACTATCACACTAGTGGTCCACCAGTATGCTTTGCTTATGTTGTTTTGGGGCAGCTTAAATGTTAAGAGAGAGAGAGAGAGAGAGAGAGAGAGAGAGAGAGATGGAGAGTTAACATTGTAGTTTGGAATGCTTTTTTTTGTCTGTGAGCTACAATCAGCTATGAATGTCAATCAAGATGATGGTGTTTGGTGTTTGTAATAGTAGGTTCAGTTATTTGCATATCTGTACTTGACAATTGATCGATGATGTGCCCTTTATGATTTCAGGTGATACTAATGTATTAGGTTCCCAGCTTGGTATAACTGTGTTTAAGTGTATCATCACTTGATTTGGCATTTTTATGTCATATACTACAATCCTCTAATGTATACTCAATTCCATTGTACTTGATCGATGTAGAATATCTGAAATACATACGAACCAAATTTCATAATTTTTAAAAAATATTTTCATGCATCAAGTCATGACCAAAAATGAACAATCAATATACAGCAAGCTTCAAAAAAAAAAAACCTAAATAGGATTCTTCAATTCCAGACCTGAGTTATCGATCTTAATTAATCTAAGTAGCAAAAAAGTTTTTAAATTTAAGATTCATATGGTTCAGATTTAGTGTTTGGCTGGGGGTTAAGGGGTGGAATAACCCCTTAACCCCCCAATTTATTCCCAAACACCTCAAATAAGGGGTGGGGTTAGCTAACCCCACCCCAAGAATAGGGGTGGGATTAAAGTTAATCCCACCCCTATTTAATTTTTAATATAATTTTAAAATTATAATTTTAAATTATAAATTTTAAAAATTTATAATTTGCAATCTGAAAATTAATATTAGTATTTTTAAAATTTAAATTTAAATTTGAAATTTTACATTTTATATTTGAAAATTTTAAAATGCTTAATTTGTAATCTTAAAATTAATATTAATATTTTTAAATTTTTAAGATTATAAATTTTAGAATTTAAAATTTAATATTAAAAGTTTAAAAGGTTGAAAATTAGTGTTTTTGGATGTTAAAATGCAATTGTAAGTAAAATATTAAAATAGTTCGTGAAATACAATGTTTGTGAAATTTGAACTTAAGAAAAATTTAAAATAGTTGTTCCTAAATTTTAGTATTTTCGAAGTCACAAAAGAGTAGTGAGAAATATTTTTTGGTACAAAATTACGTTAAAATTAATTTAATTTTACTCCTCAAAATATTTGCAATCATACAATTTAAATAAAAAAAAATAAAAGCTTTTATTTCAAATAGATTAATGTGAGGGTATTTTCGTCTTTTTATTTTTTTACCAACCATTATCCTTCTTATCCCATCTACTCCAACCAAATATTATTTCTTAATCCTGGACTAACTCCAACCCACCACAACACAAAAATATTCTAATCCACCTAAAACTGAACTTAATTCTATTCCTGGAATAACTAGTTTTTCTTAATCCCGAACCAAATGGTAGCTACAGAGTTAAATATAAAACATCCTATATTAGCTGCTAGAATTATCGCTGTTGAGCACTCTTGACCGTAAAACAAACAATATTAAAAAGGACAAAATTCGATTTCCTAGGTCCAAATTCTCCCAGTCAAGTATATAGAGCACGGAGGCCTTCCTACTATACAAGATGACTCTCCCTCTTCCCCTGCTCTCTCTCTCTCTAAAAGTTGAGCTCTGAATACTTTTAAAAGTACCTAGACACCTATATAATACATTCATGCCATTTTCAGTAATTGGCGTGTCCGGATAATGGATCAATATTGTCAAACATTTTAGTAGAACTTTCTGGTAATCATTTTGTTATTTTAAATATCATTTCCCAACTCACTGTTGGAGTGACCTTTGAAGAACAGTCAAATATTCGAGCGACTCTTCAAAATAAAGAGACGCGACCATTCATACCAAGATCAAAATTGTAGATTTTAGTCTACATTGTTTACTAAAACTTTTATCAGAAATTGAACTTATTTAGATTTCTAGATTTTAATCTAATAGTTTATAAGAAGCTTCTTATCAAAAACTCAACATATTTGAATTATTCTACACTATTAAATGAGAAAACGCCTAATATAGACAGTTTGAAATTAATTGTCTCATTTTTTTAAAACTATTGATCACTAGATATAAGAAGTCCGGGGCCCATTTTGTAAAGCCTTTTCTAAGAAAAGACCCGTTTGAAGACAGATCAGTTAGTGAAAGTACCTTTTTTTAAAAAACATAATTTTACCGATGTGATGGGGCAGACTCGCCACAATAATAAGAATTTCTCTATCACTTGGACAAGAGTCTCTCTATATTTCTATGGCGTATCATCTAATACAACATATCCACAACACAAATCACTCACACGCATCAGCAAACACAATACCGATGCTCATGCGACTTAATCAGCTAACATCATTAAGATGATGCATGCTCTAAGTACTCCATAGCGAGGGATGATGCGGATGCACAATACACACAACCAACTCTATTTTAAAAGTATTTTCCACCCGAAAATTTACTTTAAAAACTTAATACACACGGTAAATCCAGAAAATTATTTTGAAAATCGTTTCGCAACGAAAACTCATTTTCTGAATCCAACTATCACAAGGGTAGAAAACTGTTTCGTCATAAAACCACAATTACAACATCACCACTATCACAGATTAGTAAACGAAACTCACTATTCATTTATTCTTAAAATAAACATTCACATGAACCAAATAATCGATAACTGAACGCACTACACAACCTACTTATTAATGAAAAACATAATGTAGAGATCAAAATATAACAAAATCCAATAATGATGCACGGAACCTCTAAAGCTCATTACTATCTGCCACTACTACAGATGCAAGATTTGAGTGGCGACAAATTCGCCACCAAAGCCAAAATGTGTCGCCACCAAAACTGTTTTGCGGCGACAATTTCGCCGCATGCCGCCGCCATATAACCCCGCGTAAAAAGTATCTGTGGCGACAAATCGTCGCCGCTAAAAGTTAGATAATTAGCCGGCGACACCTGACTGTCGCCCGCGAAAAATTAGAGAATTAGGTGGCGACATCATGTCGCCGCTAAAAGTTGGAAAAACTTAGATAATTAATGCGACAATTTGTCGCCCATCAAAAATTAAATAATTAGCTACTTTTTTTTCTGATGAAAAATTACTTTTTGAGAAAAAATAATTGGTAGTAATAAAATATTATTGATTTAGTATAAATGCTTAAAAAAATACCTATAATTAATAAAATTTTCTCGTTCTTAAATTTAACTTTAATTTCAATTTAATCCTCTCAAAAAAAATTAACCCAAAACTATGCTCAAATAAATCCACACAAATACTAAGACTGAATCAAACTTTAAATGTAAAAAAGTGCATAAATAATCATATAAGGCAAATAAAAAAGACTGAATCAACTAAATCAAACTTTAAATGTTAGAGTATCATTGCATTGTCACCTAATACACCCAACGCAACCAAAAAACAAAACACAATAATAGTATTTTTGTCATTTCCACATGCTATCAAATATAAAGTTTTCAAAATATGTCTAAGTTTACTTAAACTTGATTCAATACATCGTCAAAATACTACCAAAATTTTTCTCGCCACCACCTCTTATAAATCTGCAAATAAAAATAAAGAAAAATTAGCAAGTCCTCCAACAATTAAACCTGCAACAGAAAAGTGACAAGCTTATCATCTTTTCCACTATAAGCAACATTCAAGATTAATTCGGAAGCCTAGTTACTTGACAACAGTATTGCACAAATACAAAAAATGGAAAGCTACATCAAGCAAGGTAACCTAAAAATCCTAAATTATGAAACTTAATCCAAATAATAACTACTTTTCCTGTATTTTTCTACTTTAAATATGCATCATCAAACAGCACTGCACCTTGAATCGCCACATTTACTAAATTATTTTGGTTGCCTCCGAAGCAAAAGCTGCTTGAACTAATTCTAATAATATTCCCTAATTATTTAGGTCTCCACCAATGTAAAAAGTATGTTTAAAATAACTCCGATAGAACAATCTTTGCCCACATGCACGCATGTGCGCATGTAGAAGGTGATGACAAGTAATTTTCCGAAGAGGTTAAAAAGCTTAAGTGGATGAGAGCTGTCCAATGAGCAATATTTCATCAGCTTAATTTTGGATGCAGTATTCAAATCAAACTTGAATGGTGAAGTTTCAATCAAACTAATAAAAGCAAAAGACAAATGTACCTCAGAACAGGAAGGAACTAATTACCTGCTTTCAACAAAGTTGTTAGTTGGCATCTCCTCAAAGCTGCATCAAGTAACTGATGTAAGCAATACGTAACAGAAGTTCTTATAGAAGAAACCAACAAGACAAGTTAAACTAGTTTCCAAAAGAATTATTCTGATTGGCCAAATTGCTATTTCAGTCCATTTGCAGGGTCATTGAACAAGCCCACAAGTGCTTGATAAATCCACTTGGTTTAGATTCCCGTCACAAGATGGATTTGATTGCACACAATTCAATAGTTAGTGGATTCGGAGATCCAAAACCTAGATTGTCTTTAATCTTAACTTAGTGGACTTAATTAAAGAACCTAAATCAGTTAGTGGATTTAAATATCAAAAGGTTGATATGCCCAGCAGGTTGCGAGTAAGCTTTGAAAGTCACAAGCCTATCTATAACTCTATATGGCATCACCACAGTTCATTGATAGGGGTGGGATCCACTTTAGGGAAGTCAACTCATCGAATTTGGGGCGAATTTTGAAAAATTCGAATCCGAATCCAACTACCAAACTCAAAATTTGAACCCAAATCTGAATCCGAGGGAATTTTAAAAATCAAATTAAAATCCGAATACAACAAAAAATTTGAAGCCCAAACCCGACAAAAAATATGAATCTGAACCGAAAAACATAAACCCGAACCCAAAAATCCACCTTGCTGCTGTTGCTATTCTGCAGTCAGCAGCTGCTGATGCTGCTGCTACTATTGCAGTCAGCAGATATATATATCACATCACGATGATATATATGATAATCTTCATGTCTCTTAAACTACGAAAACTACGAAAACTAAGAAAATAGTTCTTAACATATCAACCCTACACAACTACGGTTTTAACTTTAATTGTACGGTCGGATAGGGTGCATATTCAGTTATTCTTGTGCATCATATAGTCCTCAGCCGTTATTCCGCGGACTTCAAAAATCCGCCTTTGCCAACTCTTCACCCCGCATTGAAAGTGCTACACCGCATCGAAGATACTCCTCACCCGCATTAAAGGTGCTAATACCAATGTTGGTGAAGAGGGCTGATTAAAGTTGGTTGTTTATAACACCCAACTATAATGATATTTATCATTAAAACTTCGTACATTATTCCCAGAAAGAGAGGGGACTTGCTCTTCTGGTGGCGTAAAAGTATAGAAAGGAAAGGACGTAAATAACGAAAGATTTTCATCAGATTTACATTAGAAAAGAAAAAGCGTAAATGATGAAAGGATCCTCATCGAAAATTCATCTTGAGACCTCAGACAGACGGGGTGCCCATAGTGAGACAACATTTGATATATAAACGTCTCAGAGTGATGTTGTTTTTACGAAAAGTCACCGCTGAAAAACCACCGCTGTTCGTAACAGCGGTGGTTATATAATGTATACCACCGCTGTAAAAAAACAGCGGCGGTTAAGTATCTTTTACCACCGCTGCATATTCTCAGCGGTGGCTATGCCCTAAGAAATCGCCGCTGTATATTCACAGCGGCGGCTATCCATAAGAAACCGCCGCTGTTAGTTCTCAGCGGTGGTTATCCCTAAGAAACCGGAATTTATCACCTAAGAAACCGCCGCTGTTAGTTCTCAGCGGTGGCTATCCCTAAGAAAACGCCGCTGCATATTCACAGCGGCGACTTTTTATCTCATAAGCACCGCTATTAAACAGCGGTACAATAGAGAAATAAATGGCGCGGTGTAAAAGGGAGGATAAAAAAGTCGTGAGTGGATGAAATACGTTTTTCTGGTTAAATGGGAGTCAATGAAATATGTAATATATTTTATCACTCCCCAAATAACAGAAAAATGTATATTTTTGTCATTTTTTAAAATTGGAACTTCGATTTGGGTAGAGTTTGGATAGAGCAAGTGAAGAGAGAGAGAGATGGAAAGGGATCGAGAAGCGGGGGAGGCGGAGGCGGTGGGCGCGGAAGCGGTTCGGGGCGCGGAGGTAGAAGTAGCCTTCGCTCGGGGCGCGGAGGTGGCGGACGCCGAGATCGTGGGGATGCCCCCGTGAAGCGACGTCCGGTCGTCGTGGGGTGCTCCCCGAAGCGACGTCCGGTCGGCGTGTACGCACAGCGGAGCAGCTCGGCGTCCGCTCGACGTCCAAGTTCGGCAGTGGACGCGCAGCGGAGCAGCTCGGCGTCCTAGTAGATGTTTAGGCTGGGTTGAGGAGGTGGTACATTGGGAGGTAGGGAGAAGCACGGGATTAAAAGATTAGATAAAAAGGGACAAAAAAAAGTTAACAAGAAAAAGAGAAATTTAATTGACCTCTTAGTAGGGTGGTAGGTCTAGATGGTCTACAGTAGCAGCGCCACCTTTAGCGACTCTTTAGCGACTTCTTAGCATCCAATATCTTGACCCCATCATTTTTAATGATTTAGTAAGATGAGAAATTATAAAGCGGAGCAAAAAATAAAAAAAAGATTATAAATTTGCACTTATTTACATCCAGCCCACCACTTGCTTTTCCCCGAAAACGGTGTCGTTGCACTCTTAGGTTAATAAGCCAAAATAAAATAAGATAAAATAAAAAAGACCAAAGTATTAACGACTTCGTCAAAAATGATTGATCATCTTTATATACCGATTATTATTTATTATAAGCTGGTAGTTTAAAGTTTAAACATATATATTCTAACGAACTGTTAAAATGTGTAATTATACATCGATTTTAAAACGTTAGTTAAACAAACGAAATCATAACTCTTGGTGGCAGCTCCAACTGGGTGAACCTCTGCCCCTGGCGGCGATCCGGGTCGTCGCGGCCGAGGAACCGGGGTTGACCAGGAGTTGAACAGGGGACGAAGCTGAAGTGGACCTCGCTCCACTCAACCTTGAAATTTACACCAGAGAGCACAAAGTTTACGTGAAACCTAAGAATACCGAAAAGTCTATAGTATCTAGAATGAGGTAGAATCGAGGTGTTCACCTTCACACTAAACTCAACGAAACTAAGACTTGGGTTTATCTTATCCCTTCCTAAACTAGGGGTACAAATTTACAAGAGACCAGATAAACCATTAAATAACGAAGCTTAAATTTCCGTACTCCTCATCCAATAATTACTATCAACGAGAACGATAAACTTTATCCGTTTCCAGGTTTACTTAGAGAACAAATTGAGTGTTCCCTTAACTTTAATACCCCCAAAAACAATACTTCTTCTTTTACTGTTCACTGTTAGGTAATCAAGTTTATCTACGAGTACCCTTAGAGAAAACTACGCGTGAAACCTAGTGTTACATGATTTGTATAACCGAATCTGATAAACTTGTTTGTTTTTATTTTGAACTTGATGAAGAAAAATAGGAATTCTGTTAAATACTGGGTAAAATACAATATCTAATTTGAAAATTGGAAGTTAATAATACCATGATTTCAGTCAGGTTTCAGGAAACGACGCGTTCCAACAAACTTTATCTTATTTTAACGTATTATCACTTAAAACATGGAGAGGACTCGTGAGGTCAGGTACTGTTTTATTTGTAAAAACAGTGTCAGGGAATACATTAATACCCAGTATTACCCGAGATAATATAATAGTTTCTTAATACTTTCGGCTAAAAATCCATGGAGTTTATAAGATCTAATATAATTTATAATACCTAGCTGTTAAGTTTTCGAGATATAACTTTTGATGAATACTTATGCTTCCAGAGGTAAATATTATTATATCATCGATCATCTACAGTGCGGGCTTTGAGCGTTGTCTTCTGTCGTCCCGCACTTGTCTGAGTGGCGACGTCACTAACAACGAAGACGACGAGACGTCAGTCGTCGTCGTTTTCGTGAAACGATGTCGACGAGACGTCAGTCGTCGTTGACGACGACGACGACGACTGACGTCTTATCGTCGTCGTCGTCGTCGTGGAACGACGACTAACGTCTTACTGAGTCGTCGTCGTCGGAACGACGACNAAATCTTTAGGGAGGGGGGGCCAACAAGAGGTCTCCCAGTGAGTATAGCAAGCCAACGAGGGTGAGTGTTCTCACTGGCAAACAAAAAATAGTATAGCCAAAGGAGAGGTATATACAAGTACAGTAGCAACTGATAAATAACAGAAATGAACAACAGTAAAGCACCTATCACTACTGTAAATAATTATAAATGCATCAACTGTATATAAGGTGCAAATACCCAATCATGTGCCATATCGGTCTAAAGACCTCAAACGATGCTACAAACTGCTCACCCACCGGCATATAACCCCAGCTAATCACCTTGCAAAAGGTTTACGGGTCAGATATACGACCACTCTTTCAAAAAAAAAAGACAATTGCGATAGCCAAACCGCTGGTGTACGTGACATGTTACATGAGCCACGACGATTGTCAATAATAACCACCTGTCCGAACATGTCACCTATGTCTCACAAATACCACTGATACTGACCAATTTGGTCCCATAGATAGAGGTCATGCAAAGGCACAATAAGGCACTACTTTACTACTAAACCATGGCAGAATATCAAGCAGAAGTAGAGAAAACGTGAAGTGAAGTCTCGTGGTGTAGTGTTCATCAAGTAATGTGTGATATCAATAAAAAGGGAGTAAGAAAAGAACATCATCGAGCTAGCACGATGGTACCGACATTGGATTGAAGCACCACCTGTAACAGTCGCAGCACCTAACACCCAATGTGCATTGGATTATTGACCGGACCTATGAAAGATCCACAAAGTCAAGGCCCAACCCTAGGCGACTTGAAGACACTAATCACACAATCCCGAAAACCACCAGAATTTTCAAAAAAAATCTATCAGAACACTTCCAAAACTATCGAAGTACCCTAGAAGGTACCAATTTATATTGTAAAATGCCCGCTGACCTAGAAAGCACCAACTTAGGTGTCCGAGCAGCGAACACACAAAATTTGTGTTATAAGTAATTTTAATCAAACTAAATACCATTCTGGGTTCTCGAAAATGCCGTTAGGGCATCAGAACCCTCTGCCGCTCATCCGCTATCTAGAAATACCTGAAACAACATGAGCAGCAAGCCAAGAAGGCTCCACGACACAAGTGGGACAAATAATAATGATAAAAACAAAACCCTATACCGGAATCTATGTTTCATCGACGAATTTGCCGAAAAATGTTCAAAAATTGAAAATCTGCACCGCGAGGGCCAACACATTTTGGCCAACAAGTCTAGGGTCACCAATAGTGATCTCATGCTACCCAAGGCAGCCCATAAGGCCCAATTTACATAAAATCCCTTAGCTATATACTATTTACAGTTTACACAAATAAAAATGGATATTTAGGGTTGTTACCGAACACCGCAAGCTTCGAGACCTAACCACCAATGTAGGCTGATAGATCTCAACAAGACGAAGCCTATGCTCGATGTCTGGAGCACAAATGAACATTGAGAAGTGCGCCGAGACTACGTAAACTCATATTTCTATTGTCATCGGGAGCGACAACGCAGAATCCGACAACTAAGGCCTTGCTGATCGTAACAAAGGTGAGCACAGAGGTCGAAGACACCTTAGGATGCCCGTGCTAACCTTCCAAAAGATCGGCGGCCACCAGGATGGCCGGAACAGGAAGGCACGGCCAAGAAGACTCAAGCTTGACTAGGGCCAGAGCAAGGGAGAACTAGCTCGGCTTTTAGCAGCTTGAGGGTTTGGGCACCTGCAGGAGGAGAGTGTAGCCAACGGGAAAGGACCGATAAAGGCACTGGCCAGTGGCAGGAAGCAGCGGAGGTGGCGATGTATGAGCACAGCAAAGAACAAGAAGCCGATTTCTAGGGATTCTTATTTCGGCATTGACAGTGGTCGGAGTTGGTCGAGGTTAGCACAGGGGGTTCTCTGGGACCCTTCATAGTCCACAGCGATGGTTGGGAAGGGGCGGTGGCGGAGATCCTACAACATCGGCCAGCAATAGTGTGAGATCCTTGGTGTACTGTTGTGGAGGCTTGTCGGCAGCTCTGGAGAGTGTCGGGACAAGTTCGAGTCGCGTTGGCGTCAAATAGACGCAAAACGGACTCCGTGCGACGCGAGGGCAGCTTATAGCGAAGAAATCTGCAAAACATCAGATTTCTCTGCTTGCTGTACCGGTACAACCAGCGTGGCTGTACCGGTACAACCAGCGAGGGTGCGCGCAGGTTGCCCTCGGGTTGGCTCTTGTACCGGTACAGGAGCCCGTGTACCAGTATAAGGGGGTAGGTGAGAGGGTATTTGAGTAAATCTCCACCTCGTTTGTATCAGCAGCTCTCCCTCTCTCTCTATATAGCTTTGTGTAGAGAGAGAGAGGAGTCATTTTGCTTCATCTTCATCTCTCTCTCACTCTCATCCGGTTGAAGGCAAGGAAGAAGCTCGGTTGGAAGGTTTGTCGCCGACGTCGCGCCGCGGAACCGTTCGAGCACACTTTTGACGCCGGGGTAGCGCGAGGAGGCCGGGCGAGCGTGGGTTTTTGCCGTTCTTGCTATCGCATCGGTGCTTGGCGTTGTCGAGGTGGGTAATTCAGCATTTCCATTTGTTTTTGGGCAAGTTCTTACTACTTCGAACTCAAGTGATGTTGTTTTGCTGAAATTCATCGTCGACAGTTAGTATTTCAGCTCGTACTCGACGCAGGAGCATCGGATTTTGACGAGACTTGGTTCGCTGGATTCAGGACTTCGAGAGGAATCCACGAAGCCCTTACTTGCGGGATTTGGTGAAGGTTATCTTGGTCGAAGCTCTGTTTTACTCTGCTGCTGTGGATTTTGGACTGAATTGAGGATTTTCGATGTTTATAGTTGGAGATAGCTCGATTTTGGGACTTGGACATTTTCAGTCGATCCAGCAGGTTATTCCGCAGCCGAGGGAGTTCCGTGCTGCCAGGGATTAGCAACCGAGGTGGGTTAATCATCGGCTTACTCCTAAGTGCCTATATAGTCAACATGTATTAGCGGAATTCTTTTGCGTGTCGCAATTGCTCAGTTCGTTGATTTAGTTTTGTAATAATCTGAATTGGAGCTTAGTCTATTTATCTATGGATATACATACCTGTTGGACTTGGATAAGACTTAGGAGAAAACTTGCGATGTTAATCGTCATATTTTAAACTATCTGATTTAGCCCTAGGGGCCATTGTATGATTTTATACTGTTGCAGTATCATCATAGTGAGTATCCCAGGTAGATTAGAATATATTTACGCTCGTGCTGGGATGCCGAGTGAATTTTTTTATAGTAGCTTTCAGGCTGTTCCGGACTGTTGGGGGCCTTCGGGGTTGACGGTGGACCCGTATCGCCTTTTTGGCGATGGATTGTGCCGAGGGCACGTGATCTATTAGTTGTTAGACCAGTTAGAGTTGGTTACTTGACCTTAGCCTGTGAGAGCAGTATGAACTTCACAGAGATACTTGTAAACTCGGTTGGGTCGCGCCCACGAATGCCATTCTAGAATGAGGTTTCAGTGCGATGAGTGTGGCAGTTTCTGTTGGACAGTTCTTGAGCCGGCTACCCTCGGGGTGGTATACGGCGCAGCTAGATACAGCCAGGATGGGTCCGTTTTGGGCAGCTCGGGTGAGATAGTGAGTGACGCTTTTCCCTACCTTTAGTGAGGTTGTGACGTGAGTGGAGTCTTAGCCGTCCTGTTGGACCTTTTCTGGAACCGACTACTCTTGAGATACGGTGTAGTCTAATTAGGCGAGACGGGTGTATTCACAGTCTTTAGAGAGTTTTCTCCGCCGGTTACTCTTGAGATACGGTGTAGTCTAGTAGACGAGACTGGTGTATTCACAGTCTCTAGAGAGTCTTCTCCGCCGGTTACTCTTGAGCTACGGTGTCACCTAATTAGACGGGATGGGTGTATTCACAGTCCCTAGAGATTTTCTCCACCAGCTACTCCTGGAGTAGGTTACGGGTTCGATCCGACAGGCGGGACGGGTGTGTTCACAGTCCCTAGTGAGATTGAGTCAGTAGTGACTTTCACTATAGTTGGTTAGTGTAGATCACGCTAGTGTAGCGATATGTAGCTGTAGATTCCTTTCCAGCTTTTCCTGCTAGCCTTGTTACCTTCTGTAGACTTAGTGGGTGGACCGATGATTGTTGAGGGCGGCACCCACTAAGGACTACTTGTTTCTACAGTAGTTCTCACGCCCAGTTGTTACCCCGTTTTTGGAAAGCCTTCATCTTCGGCTGCTGTTGTTGCTGATCAGGATCTAGGCAAGGGCGTCGCGAGTTAGAGCCCTACCCGAGGAGCAGAGCTAGAGGCACCCCTACTACAGGTAGATGTTTTGGTTTGGGTTCATGTACATACAGACTTTTAACTCGCCAGCGTGAGTAGTTTTGTACTTTGGGATTCAGTGTATGTACATAGAACTCGGTTTCTTTTACTTTACTAGTTCTTCTAGCAGCTCTATACTACTATTTGTAGTATTGTATGTTTTACAGGTACAGCTGTCGCTTCGTATACAGGAAAAATTTATTTGTATACGGCGGATTTGTTGGCGTGCCCGGGGAACGTGTAATCCGGGGCGTGACAAATAGCCTACTAGGGCTGGGTAGGGCTCTCCAGTTATGCCAGCGCACGTCGGTGCCGGAGGTCATCGGGGCGATGCCGCCAGAGTCCTGTGGTTCCGGCGGCTGAGATCTAAGGTGGCACGACCTAAGCAAGTAGGAGTTCCACCAAGGTTGGTTGAGAGAGAGAGAGAGAGAGAGAGAGCTTGGTGGAGAGGAAGAATACTGCTTCTCCGGTGGCCATGGGTGGTTGCCGGTGGTTGGGGAGGTGGCAGCATTGGTGGATGAGGGGGCTGTGATGGCTAGAAAGCAAAACTAAGGGTTCTAGGGTTGATTTAAGAAAAGGAACCCTATATGTCTTATTTATAGCTTTTGCAAAATTGTGTAAAAGTCCAACAAGCTTTATTATTTCAACTGAGCCCTCCACAGCATGTGTAGCTTACATGAAGGTCACTACACGAGTGATTTCGCACGATTTAACACATAAAATATGGGGACTTTTACAAAAATGCCCAACTCTATCATAAACCTCTCAACGATAATCACGTTTTTCTAGGAAATCGGCATGTTGGATTTTAAAATAGACTATGCCAGGATCTCCGACACTGTCGAACCATCAAACTAGTGTTTTTATTTCGCCAAAAATGATTGCAGATTCATGAGAAATCCGTCCCTCTCTTGACTCGATCAATTTGAATATCAATTTCAAATCAAATATTTAAATTCAATTTCCATCTAAATTCCAATAAAAACTCAGTTATTACTCCCCTCTAACAAAAAATTTCTTCCATAAACTTAATTACATATCCTCCACAAATAATTATGGATACTGCTTCTGCATAGAAGATTCAAGCTCCCAAGTAGCCTTGCGCTCCTCATGATTCTCCCACCGTACCTCTACATATATAATGCTCTGCTTCTGCAGTTACTTCACCTCACATGCCAATATCCACTTCGGAATTTCATCATAGCTTAGATCCTTTCGCAGCTGAACAATTATAGAGCCGATCACGTGGGACGAATCCCAAAATATACTTCCGAAGTATGGACACGTGGAACACATTATGGACCTGGGCGAGACTCTCAGGAAGAGCCAACCTATACGCCATCAGACCAATACGCTCCAAAATCTCAAATGGTCCAACAAATCACAGACTAAGCTTGTTCCGCAAACCAAACCACTTGATCTCTCTAGACGGCAACACCCTTGAGTAACATATGCTTATCAACCTGAAACTCTAGGTCACATCGTTGTTGATCTGCGTAGCTTCTTTGTTTGCTCTGTGCAGTCAGTAACCGTTGCCTCACAATGCGCACCTTGGCTTCCGCATCCTCCACCAAGTTTGGCCCGATCACTCCGCATTCACCGATATCGTCCCAACAGATAGGGGAATGACAACGACGCCCATACAATGCCTCATACAACGCCATCTCAATGCTCGCCTGGTAGCTGTTATTGTAGGCGAACTCCACCAAGGGTAGGTACTTGAACCATCCTTCACCGTAATCTAAGACGCACACTCGAAGCATATTCTCAAGAGTCTGAATGACATGCTTAAACTAGCCGTCGCTCTACGAATGGAAAGCAGTACTGAAATTTAGCTTCGTACCAATAGCCTCCTATAAGCTCCTCCAGAATTGGAATACGAAGCGAGTGTCCCAATCCGACACAATCAACACCGGCACTCTATGAAGTTAGACAATCTCATCGATGTAGAGCTATGATAGTCAATTCCTGGACCAAGTATGCACCGGCAAAAAGTAGGCCGATTTCGTCAATCAGTCCACAATGACCCAGATTGCATCGTAGCCTCACTGTGATCAAGGTAAATCTGTGACGAAGTTCAAGGTAATTTACTCCCACTTCAACACAGGCACCGAAAATAGTTGCAGCTTTTCTGCTAGTCGCTGATGCTCAGCTTTTATCTACTGACACACCAAGCATTGATCAACATGCTAAGCTACATCCAATTTCATCCTTGGCTACTAGAAGTTTTTCTTCAAATCGCTGCACATCTTTGTTTTGCCGGGATGGACGGTGTATGGAGACTGATGTGCATCGGATAGGATATCCCTCCTCAACTCTGAATCATCAGGCACACACTATCGGCCCCGAAAACGATGAGAGCCATTCGAGTGGATTGTAAAGTCCCCCATTGTACCTTGTTTGATATCCGTCCGTATTTTTTGCAAATACGAGTCTGACTGATGTCCGAGCAAAATTTGGTCTGCCAAGATGGGCTGCACCACCAAGGTCAACAACTAGGCAGTGGCCCTAGTAGGTGCAACCTCTAACTCCAGACGACGGAACTCCTCTACCAAGCAATCTACTTAGTGATCATGAATGATAACTCAACTGATGACTATTTCTAGCTTAAGGCGTCCGTCGCTACGTTCGCCTTTCCCGAATGGTATTGGATAGAGAGGTCATATCCTTTAAGAGCTCGAGCCACCACCTTTGCCTGAGATGTTCAGCTCCTTTTGGGTTCTTTACTTCAAGCTTTGGTGGTCCTTGAACATCTCGAGGTGTGCCCCATAGAGATAGTGCCTCTATAACTTAAGGAAAAACACCACAGCTTCAATCTCGAGATCATATGTTAGGTAGTTCCTCTCATAGTCTTATAGCTTGCACAATACATTAGCGATGATCTGATCCTGTTGCATGAGCACGCACCCCAACCCAATCCATAAGGCGTTGCAATAGACCACGAAGTTCTCACCAAGTGATGACAAAGCTAGGGTGGGGACGCGGGTCAGCCTGTCCTTCAGTTTCTCGAAACTACTCTGGCACTCAGGAGTCCATTAGAACTTCTCACCCTTGCTTGTCAGCTTGTTCAGTAGGGTAGCGATTTTAGAAAAGCCCTCAACGAATCACCAATAGTAGCCCGCCAAACAAGGAAACTCTTGAACTCAATCACACTAGTCGATCTAGGTCACTCGACCACCGAGTCCAGCTTTTTCAGGTCCACCGTAATATCCGATTGAGTCACAATGTGGCCCAAGAAAGACACCTCGCAGAATCAGAACTCGCACTTCTTGAGCTTGGCATAGGGCTTGTTCTTCCGAAGAATCTGGAAAACCCGCCGAAGACCCTGTTTATCATGTCTATGAATGCCGCTAGGGCATTAGTAAGCCTGAATGGCATCACTATGAAATCGTAATGGCCATAACGAGTTCTAAAAGCACTCTTTTCCATATCCTCTTCCTTAATCTTGAGCTAGTGATAATCCGACTGCAAATCAATTTCTAATAGATTGACAATTCTTGAAGATGATCAAAACGATCGTTGATACGAGGCAATGGGTACTTATTATTCACCGTGACTTTATTGAGCTCCCAATAGTCGATGTATAACAGCAGACTAACATCCTTCCGACGAAGAGAACTGGTGTACCCCAAGGAGATACACTGGATTTGATGAATCTCTTATCCAAGAGATCTTCAAGCTGAGCCTTTAGCTCCTTTAGCTCTGCAAAGGCCATTTGGTACGGGGCTTTCGAGATGGGAGTGGTGCCGGAGACCAAGTCGATAAAGAACTCGATCTTCCGATCCGGAGGCATCCCAGGTAGCTCGACTGGAAAAACATCAAGAAATTCTGAACTACCGAAACCTCCTCTAATGTAGGTGTAGCTCAGTGGATGACGAACACTAAGGCCACATAGGCTATGCATCCGCCTATCGAAAGATATTTTGCCCTAGCTGAAGAAATATTCATGGCAAATAAGAAGCTCTTATATGCTCGGTAAACGAACTCCTCACTGGGCACAGCGAAGGTCACTATTCTCTGCCCAAAGTCGATGGTAGCATGGTGCTTGCTGAACCAGTCTATCCCAAGCACCACATCAAACTTCTTTATTGACAATAACACCAGGTTCGCCAGAAATGATTGGATGCACCTATCCGCATCATGATTAATTCCTGGTGTTTGTATCTGGAGTGTCGTAGGAAGTGGACTCAGATTCAAAACAAAGTGTGATCGCATGCAAAATAGTAGGATATAAGTGAATAGGAAGCTCCAGTATCAAATAAAGTTCTAGCTTTAGCTAGTACCATAGAGGGAGGTAATACCTACAACGACATCTCGAGTCGTGTCCCCCTCTGGCTGGGATATGTTGTAGACACGCCGACCGGATGTCTGGCATGTCCCCTTCATTTTGGCATGAGGTGGAAGGGCGCCCAAACGAAGCTGCAACAGTAGGAGCTCCACGATTCTAACGCGAAGTAGTGGGAAATAAAGCAGCGCTCTAGGCCGACCAACCGCCCCTAGGGCAACTATGACGCATATGACCATGCTGGCTGTCACGCCCCAGGACCCAGCGGAAGCTCGCCCGGTGTGTGTCCAGACCCGCCATATGTCTGCAACATATAAGGCGTCTACAACAAAGCGTTAAATAAAATAATAATAAATAAGCATCTAGGAGTATCAAAGCATACAACAACTAGATTCTAGAATAAGGAGGTAAATAAAGGAACTAATCTACTAACATAAATATAAAGTAGTACAACAACAAAACCCCAAATACAAGTGCTATAATATCCAAAAATGGTGGTCTCTGCTCATGGGTACAAAACTCTCATCCTCTCAAAAAAGAAAACGAAAAAAGAGGTGAACCACCTATCTTAAAATCCCTCGCTAACTAGCTCGAGGCGATTCTTTTCCCGCGATCTCGAGCCTCTCCCAGAGTGGAAGGCTTTGTAAGAAAAACAATAAATTAGGGGCGTGAGAACTATTAGACAATAGTTCCTAGTGGGCAATTGCTGACCTCAACGAAAATGCACCACTAGGCTAAAAAGCAAAAGTAGTAAGTTCTAACAATTAACTGAAAGGAATAACATGAATATTTAACAGGAATTGAACTTACTAACTACTATGCCTCTACTTTAGCATAAATTTTCACGATTATAAATGCTATTCTAACGTGAATATGCATAAGTATAACCAACATGATGTCCACAATGTAACTAGTAAATGTCATTGTTTACTACTTGTTCTCTAAAGTCCACTTTTGCATTATAGTTCAACTTGTTCCAATTATATCGGACCTATATAAGGGTAGTCCGGCTTGCGCCGTGCCTAATGGCCCCGTGGTAGTCAACATTCCCACCCTAGGAATGATCCTCCCCCACGGCATCCCATTTCGGCGCCCAATCCCGCACGGGCGAGCTTATGTCGCGATGGCTATCTCCGGAGTGCCAGCTTGTGGGAAGTGACCCTCATAAGCATGTGCGAATGAGCACAATGACAAGCAAGCGTAAATATCCGTCCCAAGACCGATGTCATCATGTCTGAAACATGGTATGTAAACAAGTGACCCAATGGCCTATCACTATGTTATCAAGTAAAGGTTTCACATTTACTATGTTCCATGCCACTTGATGACATCTTATTCACTATGTCAAATATCAGTTCTAGTCCAAGAGCATATTATATAAGTCATTGTCATCACATGAAACATGAGTCTAAACCACAAGATAGAATGCTATTCACATGCATGTCTACAATGCATATATAACTCTCTACTACATAGATGTGATTTTTCATGATACATAATATAAAGACTTTAAGCATTTTAAAATTCAAATATGCCCTATCTAGCATGAATATGAATGAATTTCTATTTTACAACAATTAAAATGACATAGGTGGAATTTTTCTCATTCGGTGAGGTCAAACCCACCGAGACTCCTCGAATCCCCTTCGTTCGCGCCGACGAAGGTGCCTACACGTTTCCTAGCTCCCTAGAGAAAATTCTAGGAGGGTTAGACAAAACAAACGAACAATCCACGTGTTCAACTCAATTCAACCCAAGAATAAGGCAAAACTCACCTAAAGTATAGAAAAATCCTTTCAAATTCCAAAAGGAGGATAGATCACTTCAAATTTACCCCAACGAGATATTCTATACCTATCAATTAAGCTCCAAGAGCTACAAATCAAAAATTTCCAAAATAAACCCTAGTTTGCTCATTCTAGATTTTCATCTCATAAAATCTACTAAAATATGGATCAAAGAGTAGATTTAAGGTACTAACCTCTCCAAAGCTTCAAATCAAACTAGAAAATGAGCTAGGGTTGAAGATCTTCCCTTCAACAAGCTCAATCCTTCACTTCAAGGCTTTTCCAATGGTCCAAAAGCAAAACCCATGAAGAAAAAATCAAAGGAGGAGATCAAACCCAAGAATAACAAATAAAAAGAGAGAAAAAACCAAAGAAAAATGAAGGAGACTCACCTCTCCCTTCTCTGGTCGCAGCACAAGAGCCCCTGTCCCAGGGGTGGGGGTGTATATAAGGTATTGCAACAATAGCAAAAGGAACCCTCAAAAACTGCCAGACTGCAGTCTGCACTCCGTACCGGTACACGAAAAAGAGTACCGGTACCAAGCAGTAATCTGCGCAAACCCGAGCCTCGGGTTGCAAGAAAAACACACTGGGTACCGATACCAGCCCGATGCTGTACCAGTACTACCTCCAGTTTTGGTACGGGCCCGATGCTGTACCGGTACTCTGCTCTGCAGAGTCCAACCCGAGAGTAGCCTAAAATCTTCACTTTAGAGATTTTAGTGTTAAGTTCTAAATCTCGATTCTCGGGATGCAACCCATAGGTCGGAACACCGTCAACGACTCTCTAGAACACCTGAAAAAACTCGGAACATAGATCAAACACTCGAACCTCGCAATTTGCAAAGGTCCAGTGTGTTACACTGGTCGCATCAGAACTAGTGATCTGTTGCTGAGGGCACGTACACACCGGGTGCCCCTATCCACAGATGACGCAAGGTTGATCACCATGCTGGTAGCCGCTTGAAAGTGCGCTATTGGCCGACTGCTGAATGCGAGGGTGCTTGGGTGGCCTCTTACTGGAGGAAGAGCCTACCTGCATATTTGGAATGAGGACGCTTCTTATCCCCACTTTTCTCTGCTAGCTCTCGCTAGGGCCGCGCCTCGTTTATATCACTCTATATTATCTGGGCTCGATCCAGGCACTTATCGAAGGTCAAGGTGCTGTGGGACGCAATCAGTCTCCAAATGTTGTGCTTCAAGCCCCAGGCGAACAACCTCGCCTTATGATACTCGTTGCGGACAACAAAAGAAATCAGTCCGACAACGTGAGAGAAGTCCTACTCATACTCCGCCACAGTGCGATTGCCCCGCTTGAGCCACTCAAGCTCTCGATCTAAGCTCTGCTTGATACTTTCTTTAAAGTAGTGGGCTTCTTGAACTCCTCCCAAGACGGATGGGATGTAGCGCATTACTTTTTGAGAAGCTGCAGCCACAAGTTAGAAGCCTCGACCTTTAGGAAGTGGATGACCAGAGGAACTTTCTTCTATTTCTCGATATATAGATCTCAGAACAACTTCTCTATCTGCATGATCCATTTCTTGATGGTCCATAGATCATCACCCTTGCTAGAAAATTTCAATGAATCAAATTTCTTGAACTTCGCCAAACTAGCCCGCATATGGGCCCGCTCCATTGCTAGAGGGTCATCATCCCCAATAGAAGTAGTTGTCATGGTCGTGGTAGTGACCGTAGTCGCAATAGGTACCGTCTCAGCAGGGGTATTCATGGTGGTTGTCTACCTTGCACAGGGGGTAGGCCCTAGGCTGTAACAGTCGTAGCTTGCTACTACATAAACTGCTATATTAGCCCAGTGAGGTCTGTCACCTGGCCCGTCAAATCTGCCACCTGGGCCTCGAGCTACTGGGTGCAACTAGCATTGCCCAGCTACTCGGTGCTCGCCTGGTCACAACTACTATTGCCAGTAGATACATGTGTCTATATATCGTTGAATGGCTCTGCATCCGAACGTCCACCACTTCGGCCCCTGTGGAAAGGTCTACCACAAGCCATATCTATGTCAATAGAGAGCCACAGCCAAGTAAAATAAGCCGACTCAACTCAACTCATTGAGACTCAAGCCCAGCATACCTCGCGCTCACGTGGTTATACACGTTAGGTCTTCCTATAAGTCAACCTAACATGTGATTTAGTTAAAGACCTGTGAGTGAATTTGTGGTTGTGACCTATCTTTGTACGATCTTAATCTGTCACACCCCGAGCCCATTTTGTAAAACCTTTTTGAAGAAAGGACTAGTTTGAAAAAGAGTGTCCTTTTTTTGAAACACAACCTTGTCTAGAAGACGAAATAGACCCACGACAAATACAGGAATTCCTTTGTTCATCGAACAGAGTCTCCTCTGTATTTGTACGGCGTATCACCTAATAAAATATCCACAATAATATTACTCACACAGATCAGTGAACACAATACCAATACTCATGCCATCAATCAACTAACCATCCTTAAGATGATGCATGTTCCAAGCACTCCTTAGGCGAGAGATGATGCAGATGCACAATACACCAACTAGCTCTATCTTTTAAAAGTGTTTTCCACCTAAAAACTTTATTTTGAAAATCTACTACAGTGATAAATCCATAAAGTCATTTTAAAAATCGTTTCCTACACAGAAACTCATTCTATTGAAATCCGACTATCTCGAGGGGTAGAAAATCGTTTTGTCATAAAACCACAATTAGGACATCACCACTATCACAGATAGTAAATAGAAACTCACCATTCATTATTCTTAAAACAAACATTCACATAAAAAGCAACAAATAGCTGAACCACGACATAGTTTACTTTATTAATGAATAAACATAAGGGTAGAGACAAGAATAACCAGACTCCAATGACTAATGCACGGGACCTCTAAACCTCACTAGCAATCCGCACCTTATGCACCATCCCGATCCTCGTTGCCAAGATCACTTGAACTAGGGGGTGAGAAACCAAAAAAAGATCTCCTAGTGGGTATAGCAAGCCGACGATAGTGATTATACTCAATGGCAAATAGAAACTAATATAGCCAAAGGAGACGTATATACAAGTACAATAGCAACTGATAAATAACAGAATGAAGAAGAGTAAAGCACCTATCGCTACTGTAAACAATTATAAATGCATCAACTGTATATAAAGTGCAAATACCCAATCACCTGCCATATCAGTCTAGAGATCTCAGGTAATGCCACAAACTTCTCACTTACCGGCATATAACCCTAGCTAATCACCTTGCAAAGGGTTCAATGGTCGGATATACGACCACTATTCTAAAAAAGAACACCGTTATGGTTGCCAAATTGCTGTGTATGTGAAATACTATGTAAGCTATGACAATCGATGCAACATGCTCAATAGCTAACAGAATGGCAAATAACCGATATCTAGTCAACAGAAACCACTTGTCCGAACATATCACCTTTATCTCACAAATACCATTGATACCGACCAATCTGGTCCCACAAGTGGAGGTCATGCAAAGGCACTATAAGACACCATTCTACTACAAAATTATGGCAGAATATCGAGTGGAAGTAGAGAAAACGTAAAACGCAGTCTAGTGGTGTAGTGCTCATCATATAATGTGTAAAATCAATAAAAAGGGAGTAAGGAAAGAACGTCAATGAGCTAGCACCACTTTACCGATTTCGGATCGAGGCACCCACCTGTAATAGTCGAAGCACCTAACACCCAATGTGCACCAGATCGTTGACGGACATATGAAAGATCTACAAAGTCAAAGCCCAACCCTATGCGACTTGAGAACACTAATCTCACAATCCCAAAACCTCTGGAATATTCGAAAAATTCACTGGAACACTTCCGAAACTACTGAAGTACCCCGAAAGGTACTGATTTACACCGTAAAATGCCCGATGACCCAAAACACACCAACTTAGATGTCCGGACAGTGAACATACAAAATTTTTGTTATAAATAATTTTAATCAAACTAAATGTCATTCCATGTTCCGAAAAATGCTGTTAGATCACCGGAACACTCCACCGCTCACCCGCTATCTTTGAATACTCGAGACAGCATGAGCAACTAGGCAACAAGGCTCGACGACACACGGGGGACAAATAATAAACAATAAAAATAAAAACCCATGATGAAATCCACGTTTCATCGATGAATTTGCTGGAAAGCGCTCAAAAATAAAAAATCTTTACCGCGAGGGCCAATGCACCTCGGACAAACCATTCTAGGGGTAGCCAACAGCGATCTTACACTGCCCAAGGTAGCCTACAAGGCCCAATTTGCATAAAAGCCCCTAGCTATATACTATTTGCATTTTACACAAGTAAAAATGAAGATTTAGGGTTGTTATCGAACATCGCAAGCTTCCAGACCCAACCAGTAGTGCGGGATGATAGGTCTTGACAAAATGAAGCCTGTGCTCACTGTGGGAAGCACGAACGAAGATCGAGGATGGCGTCGGGGCTACCTAAACTCAAATTTCCAATGTCATCAGGAGCGACAACGCAGAATCCGATAACCAAGGCCTCGCTGATCATAATAAAGGTGAGCATGGAAGTCCACAACACCAGATGCCCATGCTCACCTTATGGAAGATTGGTAGCCACCACGATAAGTAAAATAGAAAGGCACGACCAAGAAGACTCAAGCTTGGCTAGTACCAGAGAAGAGAAGGACTGCCTCGGCTTCCAATGGCTTGAGGGCTCATGTGCCAACAGGGGGAGGGTGTGGCTGACGGGAGAGGACCGACGGAGGCACCGCCCAGCGGTGGGAGGCGATTTGTCAGTGGCGGCTGAAAACAAGAACCCGATTTCTAGGGTTTCTTATTTTGGCATTGGCAACGGTCGGAGTGGTCAAGGTCGGTGGGGACTGCGGGGAGGTGGTGGTGGTGGAGATCTTGCAACCTCAGCCAGCAACAACCAACTCAAGCTACGGTGGGCTCCCCGCCTGCGCTTGCGTAGAAGGTTGTCGGTGCGTAGTCGCCGGTGTCACACCCCGAGGTCCCTTTAATAAGGCCGATTGAAAAAATGGCCAATTTGAGACGGAAGGATCAACAGAAAAGCCCAATTTTCTTTTTTTGAAAACTTTGACCCAAGGGCTGACAGACCAGCCGCAAATACAGAGAATTCTCTGTCTATGTAGAGAGAGTTTTTTCTGTATTTGCACGGCGTCGCACATAATACAAGTTACAACCACATCCAATCACAACCACATTCACAGTATACAGCATACATTCACATCTATCATTTGAAAGTGTTTCCCAGCCGAAAACTCATTTTTGAAATACTAAAATCACGAAAAGCCGAAAAACCTTATTAAAAACTGTCTCCCACACAAAAACCTTTCATTCTTTGAAAATGAGCTGCCACGAGGGATAGAAAATTATTTTTCATAAATCTATACAATATTTCCAAAGTAGCTTTATTTAAGATTTCACAACAAAAACATATTCAAGTAAAACTAAACTAAACCACATAGAATCTAGATTATTTATCAAAAGAAAAGGGGTAAGGTCTAGAACCCAAAATGTTCCTAGGTCGAGACTTCTATCGCTCGCTAGTTGCGTCCTCACGCCTCGTCCCGAATCGTTCCTCCAAGATCACCTGAAATTGGGTGGGAGAAGGGGTGTGAGAAGCTAACCAGGGTCATCCAGTGGGTAAAGCAAGCCGATGATGGCGAGTGTACTCACTGTTAACCAAAAGTATAACCATGAAAGGTAATGCAATAGCAATATAAATGATAAAGTAAGATACATGTACAAGTACCGCTACTGTAAGTAAAATGTATCAATCGGACAATAGTCCCAAAGTATCCAATCCAGATCCGCTGTGTCAGTCTAAAGACTTCAAGCAAGAGCCATGCCGCTCTAAATAGTATATAACCCTAGCACAAGCTCCTGGGCT
Organism: Ananas comosus; assembly: GCF_001540865.1. Taxonomy (NCBI): domain Eukaryota; kingdom Viridiplantae; phylum Streptophyta; class Magnoliopsida; order Poales; family Bromeliaceae; genus Ananas; species Ananas comosus. The sequence continues at coordinate 57,196 of NW_017893502.1, forward strand.
CATAGGTCGGAAGTTCGACCGCCTTTCCGAAAAAGAATACCATTGCGGTGGCCAAACCGCTGGTGGACGTAAAATGCATACGAGCAATGGCGATGATACAAATATGATCAATAGCCGTCAGCAAGTAGCCAACAATCAAACCCCTCAGGGTATACAGACCGAATAGGTTATCGAACAACAAGAGTCACAGAACCGACCAACTAGGTCACACGGATGTCACATATCCACGGATATAGTAAACAACCACTCTACTTCTAAATCATTATAAGCGAATATGAAAGTAACTAAGTAGACCAACATGCAATAGAGTCATATGGTGTCAGGCTCAACAATCACAAGTAATGTAAGAATATAGAAAGAGAAGGTGGAAGGAACATCACCGAGCGTGCACCACTAGACCAACTTCAGATCAAAGTACCCACCTGTATTATTGTCGTGCCTACCCCTGATATGTGCAAGACAATCAACCGAACCTACGAAGGGTCCACAGAGTCAAAGTCCAACCCTATTGACTCAAATACAATACTCACAATCCCCAAAATTTCCTACAGAATTGGTTTCGCAAATCCGATCTCCGTAACTTGCCGGAAGTCTCGAAAATCACACTGGGACGCCACCGGAACCTACGAAGTGTACCGAAACAGACCGACTCACGCCGCGAGTCACCCGCTAACTCGAAACACATCGATTTGGGTGTCCCGGCAGCATACACAAGCTCTCATGTCGAAACGATTATCGTCGAATAATCGTTCCAATCTGGGTTTTCGAAAGTGTTAAATTCGACACCGGAACCACCCTTCGCTGCTCACCTATCATCTCCGTACACTCGAGACGACATGGGTTGTCACGCCCCGGGCCTAGCAGAAGCCCGCCGGCATGTGCACAGACCCGCCGTGTACATCAAACAAACACAATGCACACAAGGCGTCTACTAAAATAAGAAATGAACACAGTAAAGTTCTAACAAGGCTATCAGAACGAGTAATATAAAATCACTACTAATCTAATACAAAGAGATCCACAAGAAATGAATATACAAAATGTATATTACTAAATCCAGGAGATTAACAACATCTCTAAATCAAATACAGAAAACATCTTCCTACAAGATACAAAAAGAAAGATGATGCCGGGTCCCTCTAAAATATCTCCGTAGGGTCCCTAGCTAGTCGCTAATCCTTTACCACGATCCCTAACCTTTCTCGTCGTGGAAGGCTCTGAAATAAAACAACAAAACAGAGGGCGTGAGAACTATTAATCAATAGTTCCCAGTGGGCAAGCCGCTGACCTCAGCGAAATACACCACTAGGCCAATTGAGGCATGCTAAGGTGATAATAAAACAATAAATGGAAAGCAAGTAAAATTAAACATGTTCATTCCATAGTCATGCCTCAACTAAAGGATTAACTATCAAGTGTATGCTATTCTAATTTCATATGTTCCCTTATATGCCAATGTCGATTACATGCATATTCAACTATATGCTATTGTCAATTACATGCATATTCAACTATACGCCAATGTCAATTACATGCATATTCAACTATATGCCAATGTCAATTACATGCATATTCATTATGTCCATAAGGCTATAAAGAGTAAATTAAGCTTTCATTGCTATTCTATCCATGCGTCTATGCTAAACAACATAGATGTTAACATACTACCACTAAAGTGTCAACGCTATGGATGCCTATCATGAGGTCCACAATATACACTATCATATGTGTCCAATAGCCCAACTACTATATCCCATTTAGGGGTTATAGTCACATTAATGGTTGAATGTCAGTATCCAATCTCAACTTGGGACCTACACAAGTGTAGTTGCAAGAAGAGTACTAACCTTCAAGAGAGCTCCAAATCAAACTATCTTGAGCTAGGGTTGAAGATAAATCCTCCAAGAAGCTCATCTCCTCTCAACCAAACTCCCTCCAAGGTCCCCAAGCTTGCCACTATAAAGAGGAAGATGAGGAAGAGATCAAACCTCAAAATTAAAAGGAGTTGGGAGAGAAATCTAGAGAGAAAAAGGGAGAAAAACCCTACCTTTCTCCTTTTCTAAACTAAGCACAAAAGGTGCTGTTGGGGGAGGAAGGGGTATAACATGGTGTAACAATCCCCAAAAAGCCCCTCCAAACACTGAAAATTGCAAACTGCACGAACTGCAGTTTTTACACTGCGTACCGGTACGTGGGAAAGAGTACCGGTACCAGGTCAACAAAACTGCCAAACCCGAACCTTGGCCAAGCAGGAACAGTGCAGCGTATCAGTACTCGGTCGATGCCCAGGGGTCTCCTGCTCACCCCCGGTGTCGTCGGGTCAGCCTGGGTTGCCGTAACAATGAGAAGCACTAAGAAAAGCCCTAACTGGGCTTGCTGTGGATAAAGAGGCCAAGCCCGGCCGGCGGCGACTCAGTGGCGGGTGTGCCGGCGGCAAGGAGGTGCGGTCGACAGGGGGACGTCAGCGCATGCGCTAGTCGGCAGCGGGAGGCGGTGGTGGCAGCAACGAATGGACGAGCTAAGCCGGCACGAGTTAAGCTAGGGTTCAGCTCCCTTCTCCGGCAACGGTGACAGTTGGGGTCGCCGAGGAAGGGCCGCGGGCCTTGACTGGGACCGAGAGAGATGGTAGGGGACGACTGGCGGTGGCAGCGTAGCTCGGCGCGGTAGAACTAGCCCTAGGTGGCTTCAACCATCCAGCAGCCGTGGCGGCGGCGCTCGAGGGCGGCAACGGCCGGCGGGATGACTTGCCGGATGTCGGGAAAGGTGCCATGGGGGAGCTCGAGGATGGAGGTGCTCTTTGACTTGACCTCGGCAGAGAAGAAGAAGGAGGGGCGGTAGAGATGAAGGAGGGAAGGAAGAACATGGCAGTGGCGGCCGTTGGCAGGTCGGAGCACTGTCGGCGGAGGACGGGAAATGCGCGGCATACAGGGAGGTGAGAGAAGAGGCGACTGAGACTCGGGCTCGGGGAGAAAAAGCTATGGTTAGGGTTTAGGATGAAGAAAATCCTAGATGTTCCATATATACCAAGGTGTATAATTGCAGGAAACTCCCCTGACTCTCAAAAATTTCAGCCAAGCCCTCCACAGCACGTGTAACACACGTGTACGCACCTCCACGTGCGATTTCGTGCTAATTGGTACCTAAAATGTAGGTACTTTTTCGAAAACTTTGTTTTGCCAAAATCGACCCCCTTCTTAGTAATCGTGCGATTACGGGAGATTCCTCCATCGAATTTGCGAACAGACTGCACAAGCGCTTCCAGCACTGCCGAACCATGGAAATCACAATTTTGTTTCGCCTGAATTGGTCCATTTCCACCAAAAGCCACTATATATATATATATATATATATATATATATAGAGAGAGAGAGAGAGAGAGAGAGAGAGAGAGAGAGAGAGAGAGAGAGAGAGAGAATTTTAATTTAAATTCAAATTCAATTTGAATTCCCCCTTTTTAAAAAAATCTCAGATATTACAGCCGGAGNATATATATATATATATATATATATATATATAGAGAGAGAGAGAGAGAGAGAGAGAGAGAGAGAGAGAGAGAGAGAGAGAGAGAGAATTTTAATTTAAATTCAAATTCAATTTGAATTCCCCCTTTTTAAAAAAATCTCAGATATTACAGCCGGAGTCCTGCAGTGCCGACGGCTAAGGCCTGAGGCGGCACAGCCCAAGTAGGTAGGAGTTCCACCAAGGTTGGTTGAGAGAGAGAGAGAGAGAGAGAGAGAGAGAGAGAGAGAGAAAGCTTGGTAGAGAGGAAGAATACTGCTTCTCCAGCGGCTGTGGGTGGTCGCCAATGGGCAAGAAGGAGGCGACATCGGTAGCGGAGGGGTTTGTGATGACCGGAAGGCAAAACTACGGGTTCTAGGGCTGATTTGAGAAAAGGAACTCTATATGTCTTATTTATAACTTTCGCAAAATAGCAAAAAACCAAGGGTAGTGGGTGTAGTTTGCATGATATGAGGACTGAGATTTTTATTTCCTACGTATGTTTGATATTTTTTAAATGTTATAATGTTTATTTTAATTTTAAACTTATCTGTCCAATTTTAGCGAAAAATAATTTAAAATAAGTTTTATGTGATTATTATTTTTCACTTAAAATGAATAATAACCCGCGTTTTCGGTTGTGACCGAAGAGGGTGGTAGGCTTCGGACACGAATCGGACTCCGTTCTGGGCGATCCAATAGCTCATTTTCAACGGTCCGACTGTGCCGGAACCAATGGCGCTGACGGATTTTATGTTCAACTCATGTTTTTTGAGAAATAGGTTTTATCGCTGTGAGGGCTTTTATTCTGCATTGTTCTTGCTTTTTAGAAGCGATCTGTGCTTCGTTTTGTGTCAAAACTTGCAGACAGGGACCTTTCTGTGAGAGGAAGGAAGTTGAGAGGAACTGAATCGCTAATTTTGAGAGTTGGGAACTTTGGAGCAATTATCCCCTATGAATAGTTGTTTTTTTTGAATTAAAAGGTGGATTTGGAGATTTTGGAAGGAAAAAAACCTTAGATCACCCTTTTCCCTCTCCCTCTTTAGTCCACTTGAGGAGCTCTGCCACCGTCATCGTCGTGCCGGGCCGCCGGAGGGTCTTCTTTTCTTTCTCTCTCTCTTTCTCTCTTTGGTGGCGTGAAAGGGGGAGCCCGAGCACCCTTGTGACCATACCACCTGTAATATACGAAAAATTTCGGGTTGCGATGCTAACTTTGATCTGGAAGATTAAAGTGAAGTTTGAATTGGATATTGTATCTTTTCCGAGTGTTTCTGGACGTGTGGGAATGATGTCTGGAGGCACAAATCGGGCGCGAAATGGACTTGAAAGGGAATTTCCGGATTATGATGCTAACTTTGATCTGCGGGATCAAAGTGAGCTATGAATGTTAATTGTAGTATCTCCGAATTATTTAGGAAGTGCGAGGATAGTTAATGGCAAATTTCGGAAATGCTTGGATGTAATATATCGGATTTTTATTACATTGCTAATCTTGACCAAATTGACCAGGATAATGCAAAAATGAAATTGATTTGCTTCCGAGATTAATTAGAGGCTTGGGGAGGTTTATTAGTATGTTTTGGAAGTGTTTGGATGGACTCGGAGTGAACTAGACGTGCCAAAAGGGCTGCAATTGCTGCTGCAAGGTTGTTGTTAGTGCAGGGACTGATTTGTAAACCTACAGGAACTGAATTGTAAACTACAGGATTACAATGCACTTTTGCATTTTTGGAGTGTTAAGTTGCAATTATGCATCCTTATCACTTAACCCCAGGTTACCTGCAGCTGCTACGTACCCTAGACCTGTTCCTTTTCATTTCTTTTCATCTCTATCTCCTTTTCTCTCTCTACAAATCCTAGCTTGGTGGAGAAGAGTTGGGAAGTGAGTTCTTGCTGTTGGAGCAGGGGACTAATTGGAGAGGCCTCGAAATTAAGATGAGATCCCTGGTTTAATTAAGTGATTTTAATAGCTCTAAACAAAGTTGTAACAGATATGCACAGAACTACTAAAAATTATAAGTAAAACTACCATGCTGACAACATGAAGGAAGTAATAAAAAAATCTACAATTATATGAATAGCTGCTACTAGCAAAATAATCCAAAAACTACCATCACAAATCAGACAATCATAAAACCAATATCAGCACATACAAATCACTCACCAACAAACAACAAATCCTAATAATCAGAAAGAAGACGCAACCAGCTCTCTCTCGACGGGACCGTCTGCGGACCCAGTACGTTCCGCCTGGGGCAGAGTACATGAGCCTCGGGTGGACATCCGGAGTGGCACTGCATTGGGTGGAGGCGACACCGGCCAAGCTCAAAACAGACATGTGTAGTAGATCCAATCCTCATTGAGGACCAATGCATACATTGCCCATTTCAACCTAACTACTCTAGGCTTAATTTTACAATTCAATTTTGAATGCAGGAACCAATCCTAGGGTAGTACAGGCCACCCTAAGCTTGAACTATTATTATTAGTAAACTTACATATTTCACAGACATTTCATAGGTTTTCTAGATTGTCCGTTAGAGTCATTGTCATAGTTCTAAATCATGTGACAGATCAAGTATTCGTTTAGTATTCGAACGTACCGTTGACCGTTTGTATTGGGGGTGGTCATATGGTATGACTGAATACACAAACGATTCACATAATATCTAAAGTATGTGTATAGGTGTCACGGTGGCTGACATAGACAGTATTATAAGTGGAATTCAAGCTCGGATACACGACCCACCTGTAGGGGTGCAGAAGACTAGGAACAACGTATCTCGGGAGCGCACAGTAGTCAAGTCCGTCGTGTCCCATGCGAATAACAGCTGAACGGCGGGACGCTCGGCACTGGGGGCGGGTCGAATGAGCTGGCCGTAATCCGTTGGAAGTGTCCAATGAACTTTGCGAGCGCGATCCCACTATTCCGTTCGGATAGGAGGACTAATAAGAGATTTAACTGTGAGTCGATGTTGTCTCATTTTACGAAACTTTGTCATTCGAACTTCAACGATGGTATGCATGTAGTATAAAGTACGTCATATCATAAGTCTTCTCTATTAGTTTCATAGCAATCTCTCCCATATTCCTCTCTTTACCAGGCCATTGTTGGCACTGTTTTATGTTCTCCCGCTAGTGCTCAGGCCGTTTGCGGTATTATTTTTCTATACTACTGTTTGGTCTCATGTGGGTGTGCGCCGTATGCCGCTGGCGGTCTATTGAGTATGGTCTTATTGCGGTGTTGTCGTCGTTTTTGGGCTGGTATTGAGTCCTGATCGTCTTGCTGATTTTTAAAGTTTTCCAGTATGGCATTTCCCCCTACCGACATCTGATGTTCATAGTGGTATTTTTTAACATGGGCACTACATACATACATAGTCTAAGCTAGTTCCTATAAGCCCCAAACGAGGAGTTTATCAAGCAGTTTTGCATTATCATTAGTTCAAATCACCCAATAGGACTCCAATAAGCATCTCTCTGTTACAATTAACTGAACATCAAGTCAATACCTAATCGAATTCCTCAATTCGTTGCTAATTAGCTGTGTATTCAGCTCCAACAACGAATAAACTTCAATGACTGCCATCTGCTCTACTCATATTCCTCGTTTTGCATCCCCTCCAGCATGAGAACATCATTCTCTTTCTCCTGATTTTCTAGAGTACCTCCCTAAACTCATTGAACCTAGAACACTAATCTCCAACCTGAGTCCAAGCTCTTACCAGGTCTCAACCTTATCACCATTCCAAAAGTAGGCACAGTCTTATGCTGGAAATTCCTGCTAGCTGAAATTCTGCACTGCTTCCTTCGACAGATCACTAACAAGTATAAACAAATACTTGCTTCGCTTACACCTATTAGAGCGATTCACACCACCTCAACCTAGGGGACAGGAGTATAATCTTACCAATTCGGAGCTCCACTAGGTCTTTCTTTCAGGTTCCGGGAACCCGCGAAAAGACGGCTGCCCTCAAAGTCCTCCTTTCAAATCGGGCGCCCAGCAAATTCCACAAAGCAGCAACTTTTATTCTGCATACACATAACAACTCTAACCATTTTCACACGGCTTCTATGAAACAATTACACTTATTCTATTCTAGCATGAGCAACGCAAGCTAAGCTAACTTCAAACTCCAAGCTCCTCCACGGAATCCGCATCGGGCAACTCACAGGCCAAACAGCAACGTCGGCCAGCTCTTACAGCCAAGAACTCCTTATGCGCCATATGATCAATCAACAGGCATGACTTGCACTTAACATCAGTATAACCCAAAACAAGCTTACCTTAAGATACGGCATTCTACCAGCCTGTTCTCAGCTCCACATCAACCAAATTCTGCTTCCACAAAAGTCCTCCTTTCAGCGGTGTCGAGAGAGGGCCCAAGACCTGCACGGTGTGGTGTCTTGGCTGGTCGACTAGTGGTCTCCTGGTGGTCTGGGGGTCGCGACGGGAGGCCTACGCATGACGACAAATACTTCTAATTGC
>NW_017893503.1:0-30864 GCF_001540865.1 Ananas comosus
TATTTATTATATATTGATTTATTTTTATATAAAAATATTATTGTATAATATTTTATTTATAAATTTATAATTATTTATTAATATTTTTAAATATATAACTCTTATATATTATATAATATATTTATTATAATTTTAAATATATTTAATCTATATATAAAAAATTATAATAATAATATATATAGTATATTAATTATTATATAATAATAGTATATATAATAAAAATATATATTGAATAGGTTTTCATTTACTTTTCTTTTTCTTTCAACCAAACAACCATCATCGAAAACTATTTTTCTTTTCCTACAAACCAAACACTAATGTAGTGTCTCTGGTGTTCTATAGCCCGTGGGTTTCAATATCTAAGGCTTGTTGATACATCTAGAGAGTGTCGAGATAAGTCGGAGTCGTTTTGGACAAATAGGACGCCAAACGGACTCAGTGTGATGCGAGAGCAGAGTTTTGACATTGGAACCTGTAAAGTGCAAGATTTCAGTGTTAAGTACCGGTACTAGGGAGAGAAGTACCGGTAGCCCAGTGGAATTTCAGAACTGATACTCTCGGGTTGCGCCAATCTGATGTTGAGTACCGGTACTGTATCGGGCTGGTACCGGTACCCTGTGTGCAAGCTTGCAGGTTTAGAGGCCGAGTACCGGTAACCAAGTTGGGTACCGGTACTCCAGCTGGCTTTTTGAGTTGGTGAGGGGTATTGCGGTCTTTTTGTTGGTGGATAATATCGCCACCTACCCTCCCTCATATTTATCAACCTGAGTAGCTGAGAGAGTGTACTCTTCTCCTTTTTGGGTGTGCTCGTGGTGGAGGTCGCGGCTCGAGCCTGAGAGGCTGTCGACGTTGCGCCGGAGGGTCATTTGAGTGCGTGGGCGTCGCGGTTGCGCCGTTGGAGACCGGGCGAGCGCGTGTTTTCCCTTCTTTCGACTTCTCGCCGTGGTTAGACAAGCTTTGCGAGGTGGGTTGAAGTTTACCAAAATCATCGGATTTTCTTCTAAGCCGAATTGTGTTAGCATATGTTTTCATGTGTAGAATTATGTTTAAATAGCTCAATGCATGGATTTGCATAGGTTGTATAGAATTTGAATTTAGAGCTTAGAATAATTCTACCTGTTGGATTTGGAATTGACTTAGGAGAAAACTATTGAACCCTATACTGTCACTTTTCTGAAAATTACCAGATTTAGTTTTAGGAGCTATAGTTTGTTTGTATCGCCGCTGTTCGTATGCGGTGGATATCCGGATTAGTATAGAATGAGTTTACACTCGTGCTGGGATACTGAACTTATTTTACAGTAGTGTGCAGACTGTTTCAGACTGTCGGGTGCCGTCGCGGTTGATGGTAGACCCAAATTTCTATATTTTGTATCAGATTGTGTCAAGAGCACGTGAGCTTTAGTTGTTAGACCAGTTAGACCCATTTGCATTGATTACAGTTTGTGAGAGCCTGATTGAGCTCGGCAGAGACAGCTTGCATGCTCGGTTGTGTCGCGCCCACGAATGCCACTCCGGAGTCTGGCTTTTTGCTTTACGTTGATGTCGTAGTTGTCCGGTTTGGACTTGCTCTCCACCGGCAGCCCTTGGGGTGGTGTTCGGTATAGTTTCGACAGGCGGGACGGGTGTATTCACAATCCCTAGTGAGATTGGGTCAGAGATTATATTTCTATATATACAGAATAGTGGTTAGCGATAGTATAGTGGCATATAGATGTAGAGTTTTACCAGCTTCCTTTACTATCTTTGTGCACAATTTCTGTAGACTTAGTGGGTGAGCCGTTGAGATTGGTAGCGGTACCCACTGAGAACTACTCTTTTTTATAGTAGTTCCACACCCAGTTGTTGACCCCTTTTTGCAGAGCCTTTACTTGCGGCTGCTACTAACATTATTTCTGATCGTGGAAAGGAAGTTGTGGGCTAGATTCCTTCCAGCTTTGTTGCCGTGCTAGAGGAGTACCTTTCTCAGATAATGTTGGGGTTTTCTGTATATATGATTATTGTCGGGGTATTCGCTGGAGCGAGCTTTTTTGTGAACATTTTGTATGTACTAAAACCCCTCGCTTTATATATATATATATTTTATGTTTAGGAGCTTTACCTTGTGGTTGTAGCTTGGTTTTGTTTACAAGTACATCTATCGTTTCATATATAAGGAAAATTTTTATATATACGGCGGGTCTGTTGGCGTGCCGGAGAAACTGTGGTAATCTGGGGCGTGACAACTAAACTACATAAAAAAAAAATTTCAGTGAAATTTTTTTTTCGCAGTTTTACGTCAAACCAAACAGCCCCTCAGCTTAAAATATGAATCAAGTAGAATTCGAACTTGAGACCTCGGATACCAACCATCAAGCCCTTTGCCACTTGCACTAGGGACGGTCGGTGACCGATCTATTAGTTAAAAACTTACAAGTACCGAATGCTTGGTTCTTTTAAAAATACTATAGTCGAAAACGTGGCTTTCTGACCTACCTTTTCTTTTCTTTTCATGAGAAACTTGGGCCCAGCACCAGTCAACTTCACCTAGTCTTTATTGGAGCCACAACCTACACCAACCATGGATTAGATATCTCACACTTCTCACCACTACGCTTATTGAGGAATCCAAAACCATAGATGGGAGACTTTGTCTTTGGTCTACAAGTTTCGAAAGCAGTCCACGCCGCCTCCGAGTGAAGAAATAAAAGGACGACCAGCGACTTCGTTAGCAGCTAAAACGGGCTGTAGAATTTGAAAATTAGTTACTGCACACTCTGTGTATATATAGCTCAAGCACTATTTTTAAAATTAAAATCTAATCCGATAGATATAATCTATAATATAATACCAAAAATTTTATTCTAACGGATGTTACAGAATTCCAATAAAAAATCAACAGCGTATGTAAGAAGGGACGCACTATTTGATTCATAAAATATATTTTATAGCTTTGGTGCGTACACCTCTAAACATGTTTACAGAACACAGTTATACTAAATTAATTGAGTTTAGAGTTTAAGGCCTTTATAACTGCATTTTAGTAGTTTGATGTATGATGCACCACGTGCATGCTATAACTTCTTGTGGAATTGAGCCTAAGGAATGGTTAGAAAAACACTTTATTAGGCTTCAAACACTCCCGGAAAATAAATATCAGGGCCTACTCTTACTAATCAACTTTGAAAGTGATTGTTAAATAGATTTCATGTACTGGTATCTAAGTATCTAATTATCTAAATGCTTTTTCTTTTTCTTTTTTTTCTCTCCTTTGAGGGAGTAAATTTGCTAAGATATTTTTGTGCATGAATTGACCGTCCAAAATCAGACTCGGTCTCCATCACGCATTAGACTGTTCAGATGGACGGTCAGATTAGTTGGTGCACAAAAAGTCTTGCACATGAGGCTGGAGAATTCGTTCTACTCCTTTATTAATGGCTAACGTATTAAGCGGTTACCACTCTTTTGAAAGTTATTTTATGTTCTATCTAAATAAATGTTCTTTCATTTCTCGAGGATCTATGCACAACTGATTCCTTGACGGTGCCAAAGATAGGATGCGATCATGTGACAACTGCCTTTTAGATGATTGTAAGCACTCAAACGTTTGGATTTTTATAAGGGAAAACTTCAAATACCCCCATTATGGTTTCACTTTTTCTCACTTTATTATCCTGTGGTTTAAGGTGTATCAAGTTAGTATCCTATGATTTCGTATTTTTTCACTTTAGTATCCTGTGGTTTAAAGTGTATCAAGTTAGTACCCTGTGGTTTCGCACTTTCTCACTTTAGTACCATGTGGTTTAATATTTCATTAAGAGAAAAATAAAACTACAGGATATTAACTTGATACAAAAATAAAATCATAAGGTACTAACTTTATACAAAAATAAAACCACAGAATACTAACTTAATACACTTTAAACCACAGGGTACTAAAGTTAGAAAGTGCGAAACCACAGGGTACTAACTTGATACACTTTAAATCACAGAATATTAAAATGAAAAAGTGCGAAACCACGGAAAGGGTTTTTGAAGTTTTCCCTTTCTATAATGAGTGAATGTTACAATTTGTTTCTAATGATTGTTCTGATATTAATGTGATGGAAAAAAAATTTTCTATAGTGATCGAAATAATCTCAATTTATTTTGTATAAGATTTTTAGTTTTCTGTTTCTTGCGAACAGAGCTGAATTCTTTCGGAGAAAAGAAGCCTTCTCCTACTATCAGAGAGGCATCAAATTAACTTCTTTATTTTTTTTTTCGGGAGAAAAGGGTAACACACTATCTATTTTACGATAATTTTTTTCATCCAAATTACTCACTAGTGGCTGCTAACTCGTTTAGACTCTTTGTATTTGCCTAGAGGCTTCTCTGTTAGGATTTGGTTAGACTTGTAATTTATTTTCTAGTTTGATAAGAATTAATATTTAAATATATTAGAGATAAATTAAGATTTAAATATTAATTAGAGTATGAATCTAACTAGATTAGCATAAATATTTAAATCTATTTTAGATAAATAAAATATATATGTAAATATTAATTGGAGTAGCAATCCTAATTGGACTAGGATTCACGTACTTTTTAGAGAATGTATTATAAAAGCACTTTTTGGGATGCTTTTAGAGTAGAGGGTACGGTGAGAGAGAGTGCCTTCTTGGATGAAGCCGTGCTAGGAGAGAGAAAGTCATGGTTACATGCACCTAGTGTATGGGTGCATCCAACGAGAGTTGTCTTCTTATGTGTTTATAGAAGACGAGAGAATAATAGGAGAGATTCAAAAAGATGGCTCGGGTTATAGCTGCTCTATGCAGAAGAGGAGTCAGGTGTAATCTTCTCTTATTTAATGAATCTTATTTTACCCGCATATTTTCTGTTTGGTTGTTTTCTCTCTTTTATGATTGTATCAGCTTCTGCTGAGGAGACGGATTTATAGTAAAAATCCGATTCGACGCTTCCGTTGCGGAATCCCAACAATCGGTACCGAATCAACAACAATCCGTATTTGAGCAGGTTGCGAATTCTCAAAATTCGGTACCGGGGTGAGTACCAGATTCCCAACAATTGGTATCAGAGCTTAAGATTACCGATTTGTAGGAGAGATCGACGGAGATGGCCACGAAGTTCAAAATCGAGAAGTTCGATGGCAAGAACAATTTCGGATTGTGGCATATTAAAGTACGAGCAATCCTCGTACAGCAAGAGTTGGATGAGACGTTGAACAGAGAGGAGGCAAAGCCGGCGGAGGTCACGGATGGGGCATGAATGAAGATAGAGCGGAAGGCGTTAAGTACACTTCATCTATCATTAGCAAATGAGATTCTTTACAATGTAGCTAGCTAGACGACACCGGTGAAATTGTGGAAGAAACTGAAAAATCTATATATGACAAAATCCCTGACGAATAGATTGTATTTGAAGCAGCGATTGTTTACGCTGTGGATGCAGGAAGCGGCGAGCCTACATGAGCATCTTAACGAGTTCAATAAGGTGGTGGCCCAGTTAATTAACATTGGAGTCAATTTGGATGACAAAGATAAGGCGCTGATTTTATTATCTTCGCTGCTGGCGACATATGAGCATCTGATGACCACGTTGCTTTATGGCAAGGAGACTATAAGCGTGGAGGCGATCACGGCGGCGCTTCTCTTGAACGAGATACAGAAGATAACCCAGGAGTCCAACACGCAGTGCCGTGATACTGCTCTGGTGGTGAGAGCGAAGAAGGGGGCGACAACATCAACGACCAGAGATCAATAGAAGAAGCCGCTATCTGAGGTAGAGTGCTTTTACTGTCACAGTAAAAAGCATATTAAGCGCAATTGTCGAAAACTTCAGAATAATCTAAAGAAGTGAAAGCGACAGAAGGAGAAAATTATGGTAAACCGAGATGAGACGGTATCGGTGACAGCACAGGTGGCAGAGTCGGAGACAATCGATTCTGATGTGCTATATGTGGCAACCAGAGGTGCGAAAATTTTGAATGATGTGTGGGTACTCGATTCGGCGTGTTCCTTTCACGTCTGCTCGGAGAAGGAGTCTTTTGCCACCTATAAGGCAATTAAGGATGGAAAAGCTGTGATGGGGAACGGGACGGCGTGCAAAATTTTAGGAGTCGACATAGTAAAGATCCGAAAGAACGATGGGGTTGTGAGGACGTTAACAGGTGTACGACACGTTCCTTAATTGAAGCAGAATTTGATCTTGTTAGGCTGACTAGAAGAGTTGCGATTTTTTAGCTTTAAGTGGAGTTATGAGGGACTGAAAGCGAGATCGGGTTGTGTGCGAGGCAAACAAGCATGGGAATTTATATGTTCTGAACGGGAGTGCAGTCAGAATGGGAGCAAAAACAGTTTGGGTTTTGAAAGTTCGCGGAGGTGCAGTCGCTCGAGGCAAAACGGCGGATGTGGCGACAACAAGCGGAGGAGACAAGCTCAAGGTGGAGCTTGCATGGTGAGCTCGATGCAAGACTACAAATCTAACCACGGTGAAGAATGTTAGGATTTGGTTAAATATATAGTTTATTTTCTAATTGGATAATAATTAATATTTAAATCTATTGGAGATAAATTAAGATTTAAATATTAATTAGAGTATTAATTTAACTACATTAGGATAAATATTTAAATCTATTGAAGATAAATGAAATATAGATTTAAATGTTAATTAGAATAGGAATCCTAATTAGACTAGGATTCACCTACGTTTTAGAGAATGCATTATAAAATCACTCTTTGGGATTTTTTTAGAGTAGAGAGTACGGTGAGAGAGTGCTTTCTTGGGTCAAGCCGTACTAGGAGAGAGAAAGTTATGGTTGCATGCACCTAGTGTATAGGTACATCCAACAAGAGTTGTCTTCTTATGTGTTTATAAAATACAAGAGAAGAGTATGAGAGATTCAAAAAGAGAGCTCGGATTGTAACTACTTTATGCAGAAGAGGAGTCAGGTGTAATCTTTTCTTATTTAATGAATCTTATTTTACTAGCATATTTGCTAAGAAGACGGGTTTATGGTAAAAATCCGATTCGACACTTCTGTTGCGGAATCCCAACAATTAGTACCGGATCAACAACAGTCGATTTCGGAGCGGGTTGTGGATTCTCAAAATTTGGTACCGTGGTGAGTACCGGATTCCCAACATTCTCTTCTCCATCCATCTAATCACTAAACTTTTTGCAAATAGAAAATTTCTAGTGATAATTAGTAATTGATACCATATAGATAATGCCAATGGTGTATTGGGAGTGTTGGAGTGTTTTCAATGTGTTGGTGCCAAAATTGAAATTAAGCGGGAACGGTTGAGGAACGGTTAAAAAGTGGGGTGTAACTTCCACAATCATGGCTTCACCACTCCCCCTACTACTAAAAATCGACCAATAATATGGGCTGAGAAGACATCATTATAAATAGTAACTTCGAAGCCTGTAATAGAGGTCTTTCTCTCCTCTGAACGAGAAGACCACCGTATTTTCATATCTTTCCTTTTTTGCATTTACTGCTTTTCTAGGAGTAGTTTTTAAGTTAGATTTCTGGAGTCTGTATGCCCCACGGGCACACTCTATTGTAAACTAGATTTTCAGAGTCTGTATGCCCTTCGGGCACACTCTGTTTTATATAAGTTTTCAACTTCATTTTAATATATAAAGGAATTCGGCTCTTTCAGCCAACCAGTCACTGTGTATTCCATCTATTCGGCTCATCAGCCGACCCCAGATTTTGTGTTTTCTGTACATTCGACTCAATCTAGCCGAATCGAATTTACTGTAGAGATTTCGAACCCGGCTGATCTGATCCCTCATCAGCCGAATCGCTTGATCAATCGAATGGCGCAAACTTCGAGAGTCGCTATCCAAAGCCGTTTTTCATCCCTACACGCTCCCCGAGAAGGATCTTTGACCGAGTCAAGGGTCAGGGAATTCGGCAACCAATAATTTTTTGGCACGCCCGGTGGGACACTAGTCCAGGCAAATTTGTACTTTCATTTAATACAAACTATGGCTGATGACAATGCCATGAATCTCAGCAATCGAGTTGTTCCTCGAACATCCGGGAACGACCGAACCAGTAATACTGAAAACGCTGATGAGCGTCATTGTGCAATATTACCAGTAGAAAATGAAATTAATGGACAATTGGCTTATCAAGAGCCGAGTCTAACTCAGGCACTCGGCCAGATGACCCGAGTCCTGCAAACTGTAGATCAAAATATCCATCAAAGTACCGCTCGATTAGACGCGGTGCTGGCCGCCATCACGGCCTACAATGAAAATATTGTTCGAATCAGACAGTTATGTACCCAAAACGAGCAACTTTATGGGGGCAACAGGGGCCCTTAACTATGCCGGTGCAACAAAATCCCATCACGCCGGTGGTCTCACAGGCACAACCGCAAATGGCACCTTTTCAGGTTGCTTATAGGCCGGCGAATATAAACGCCGGCCCGCAGTCGGAGATTGCATCGGGTTTACTCCATTTACCAGCTTATCAGCCCAAAAATACGGGGATTAGAGCTGGAGGGCAGGCTCCTAATGTTATGCAAGGAGCGAATCCCGCAATACAGAATGATGGACTTCCTCCAGAGCCGAATCCGGCTCAAGCGCAGGCCCCGGTTCCCGTAATAGGGAACAATAATGAGCTATATGCTCAAATCGAGGAAGTCATTCAGAATACCTTCGGAGTAGGGGCCAGGCCAGCAATGCGGCCTGCATTTCGTTCCCCTTATCCCGCAAGTATAGACGTAGAACATCCGTATCCGTATCAGGCAAACTGAAAAATGCCGAAGTTCGACAAGTTCTCGGGCGATGAGACCGAGAATACGGTCGAGCATATAGCCCGGTTCACGGCCCAATGTAGAGAAGCGGCCGCTGACTCATTTTTGAAACTTCGATTATTTAACATGTCGTTAACTAAAACGATGTTTACTTGGTATACAAGTTTATCAGCCAATTCCGTCCAAGATTGGGATGAATTGGAAAGAAAATTTCATGAGCGATTCTATAGGTCGGAGCCACAATTATCGGTCGCCGACTTGGCTTTATACCGACAAAAGCCAGGTGAAACGGTCGAAGAGTATTTGAATCGTTTCAAAATAGCCAAAATCCGGTGCTTTATGAGAAAGCCGGAATCAGAGTTCGCCAAAATGGCGTTAAATGGTCTACATTTTAAGATAAAAGACCATTTTGAAGATAAGTATTTTCCTAACTTATTTGATCTAGGTGTTCGAGTTGCCTAATGTGAGCAATTCCGGAAGAAAAGTAAGGACAATCGGCTGTAATGAAGCCGATATAAAAATCAAAGCAAAGACAAGGAGAAATCCTTGATAGAAGAGCAATCGGTTCAAGAATAGCCGAGCCAACCCAGTGAAAGTGAAAAATCGGCTCATGAAGCTGAGATATATGTGGTTGGTAAAGAGCCACTTTCTTCAATGAGAAATCCTTGATAGAAGAACATTAGGTTCAAAAAAGAGTCGAACCAATCGAGTAAAAGTAAAGACTCGGCTGATGAAGCCGAGGTATATGCGGCTGGGATGATAAAGAGCGGTGTTCTTTAAGCCGACCAAGACCGGCGAAATTAAAGCTTGGATTTCGGCTGTGTCATCGAGCCATCGATTTGGCACCAATAGTCATCCGAATGTTCATTCGAAAGACTATTGAGGGGGCATTGTTGATGCCAAAATTGAAATTAGGCGGGAATGGTTGAGGAACGGTTGAGAAGTGGGATGTAACTTTCACAATCATGGCTTCACCACTCCCCCCACTACTAAAAACCGACCAATAATGTGGGCTGAGAAGACATCATTATAAATAGTAACTTCAAAACATGTAATAGAGGTCTTTCTTTCTCCTGAACGAGAAGACCACCGCATTTTCATATCTTTCATTTTTTGCATTTACTGTTTTTCTTGGAGTAGTTTTTAAGTTAGATCTCTGGAGTCTGTATGCCCCACGGGCACACTCTATTGTAAACTAGATTTTCAGAGTCTGTATGCCCTTCGGACACACTTTGTTTTATATGAGTTTCCAACTTCATTTTAATATATAAAGGCATTCGGCTCTTTCAGCCGACTAGTCACTGTGGATTCCATCTATTCGGCTCATCAGCCAACCCCAGATCTTGTGTTTTCTGTACATTCGGCTCAATCTAGCCGAATCGAATTTACTGTAGAGGTTTCGAACTTGGCTGATCCGATCTCTCATTAGCCGAATCGCTTGATCAATCGAAGGGCGCAAACTTCGAGGGTCGCTATCCAAAGCCGTTTTTCATCCCTACACGCTCCCCGAGGAGGATCTTTGACTGGGTCAAGGGTCAGGGAACTCGGCAACCAACACAATGGAAAAATGGTTTGAAAACGGACTTTGAATAGCAAAACTACAAAACTATTATAAGTACCGATACTCAACTGCGATATGTTTAGGTACCATTACTTAAACTCTGAGCACTGATACTGAAACAATTGGGTACTGATACACGGTAGTGATTTCTAGTGTTTGGGTTCTATAGAACTATCATTAATTACCGGTATGCTTGAGAAGTGTACTGGTTCTGTTTTTCGGCCCATCCTCTTGGGAGCTTGGGAGAGATCAGGAATACTGAAGAGGAGTTCTATGAAGGAGAAGGCAACTATCTCAACCCATATTTATGTTGTTTGAAGAAAAATAGATGAGTTGGATTTTTTAAGATTTATTTTAACAATTTTTTCAAATGAAAGATTTAGAGATTTCAAATTGGTCAGATGTCTTTCTTTAGGGTGTCTGGGGAGTCCCCAGAGAACAAAAGACAACTCAAAGACAAAGAAGATATGAGGAATATCATCGAAATGGATTTGATCACTTCTTTATCAAAGTATTTATTCTTTATATACATGTATTATGAGTAAAGAATAAACTAAGACATGTTTAGTAGGAACCGCAGGAGGAGGACCAATTGCAGCAGTTGGAATTACATTCAAATCGACCGCAGTTCTAACTACAACAATTGGAGAGAGTAACTTTAAGTAAAAGATAATCTTACCTCCCTAATTATTTTGTAATTTTTTTTTTTTTTTTTACATTGGAGGTAATCTCATCATCATATATATAAAATAATAAAATTTTAAAAAATTATTTCTAAACTGCATACAACTAAATAAATTATTTGTAGTTGCAGTATTTTCTGCTACATCCAATCAAATAAGATGCATGTAATTGAAGTTGCTGCATTTTTAATTGCATGCATCTCCAGCTACACTGAATTTAAAATTACATCTAACCAAACGGCCCCTTATATTCAAATGCATCTTTTCGTTAACTTATGATGGACTATATCTGAATTGAATTTCAAACTGTGTTTTATCAATTTAAATGTAAAAAATGTACAAAACCTGAACTACGACCATTTGAATCTGCTGTCTAATCTTTCAAATTTTTGATTTACTATCTAATCTTTCAATTTGTTTGATTTAAGTTTGTCAACAATACTTTAATTTTAAAATATAAACTAATAATTTTAATGAATCTATAGTAGTGAGAATTGCATGAAATATACCAACTAAACCTATAAAGATAAAATACATTTAAATTTTGAAGTTAAAGTAACATTGACTAACTCAAATCAAACAAATTAAGAAGTTGGATAGTAAAATAAAAAATTTTAAAATTTGAATAGTTGAATCAAAATAATCCACAGTTCAAATAAGTTTTATACATTTTTGCCTAATTTAAAAAAGTCTAAAGCCCAAAAAGAAGGGTGTCATGGTTGGGCCTGCTAACATTTGTTGCAAACTTTATCTTATTCTTGGAGGCATAAAACGGGCAGGGCAACATGCAGTCCGACCTGGTATAGCACGGTGCTGGGCTGTACTGGGTAGCGCCTAGTCGGCCTATGGCACGGCCATGGCATGACACGGCCACGGCATGACACGGCATGACACTACATAGTTTTATTTTATTCGTCAACTAATAAGAATTTATAAATTGATATTGATGTTGTTGGGCCAGGGCCCATGGATCAAGGTTGGAACAGTATGGTTTGGGCAATGCTTTCCCAAGTTTGGGCCTAGATTGGGTGGGCTTAGATCGGGGTATAATCCAAATTGCATGATCTCATACTGATTTAGACTCTGCTTCTCTCGGATTGGCAAGATTGTATTACGTGCGATAAGAAAATGGAATAGAAAAAGGCTAATCGGTTTCGTAAACGATCACACCCGGCACAATTAACATATTATCATCGTAATAGTTCGGTTAAAATATAATTTATATAATTTTATATTTTTTTGAGAAGAAAACGTTGTATGCTATACGCTTTATTATATAATTTTATTGAAGAATAAAAAAAGCATATTACTATACACATTTGCTCCAACTCCTTTAACCCAAGTAGTATTAGACGACCCTTATTTGTGACACGCTACTTTCCAGAGAGTCACCTATACAAGAATAACTCTAGCTCTACTCTAGTTCTAGCATTCTTAACCTTCTTAATCTTATGGATATAACCACCCTCAAAATATTATAACCGGGTTTATAAGTTTAGATCTATTATATTTTATATATATAACTATTCCAAATTCTGAAGTGCATCTGCTGATGTGAAACTCATCTAGGCTAGCCAACCTTAGCCAGTCTTATGAGGAGTCGCGCTCCACCCAAAATCGTTATCAGTTGGGGAGCCACGCTTTTCCTGCTGTATGACATTGGCTTAATCGAGACACTTCTCATACTTCTAGCTTGTGATAGCTGCGCTTTACCAGCTATATGACATTACCTCTGCTGACACTTATCACACATTTTTTGCTAATGATTGGCTCTGATTTCAACGGTAATACCCCACTTTCCAACGAGTCATCCATCCTGAAACTATTCTAATTGTAACACGCTTAACTGTTAATTATGAAAAGAAAGAGAGAAAATAGTAAAATATTAATGCTACTATACTCTTATGAGAGAGAGAGAGAGAGAGAGAGAGAAAGAGAGAGGGAGAAAGAGAGAGTTCAGCTACTATACTCTTATGAGTATAGGTTCTTTTCTTTTCATAAGTTTTCGACCATTAGATCTATACTTTTGACCATTTTCATTCGTTAGATTATATTATTCAACCAACTACCAATTCAATCCTAGGAGACCACTATCATTCTAATCGGAGACAACTAAAATCGAACGAATATAAAATCATTATAAAGTCCATCAAGTGGATATAAAATGAACGGTCAAAATTGAACGACGTCCTAAAAATGGATGATCGGATCCTTTAATATAAGATCGGGGTTATTAATCTTTATCTAGGTAGTGAATAGAATTTTCTATCAAAAATTCAAGTTATTTCGATTCTTTTACACCGTTAAACTAGCAAGTATCACGTATCGGCCGTTAAAAATTGTCAATTTTGTGAGCTTTTGATCGTAAGATAAATGATATTGAAAAATTATAAAATTTGATTTCTAGAAGTTTTAAATGCTCTAAATAATGTTTAATAGTCTGGATTGTCGATTCGGAAGCTCTATCATCGAAAACAACTTATGAGTACGAATGCGATCGTACTCATAAAAGTACAGTAGCCGGACTCTATATATATATATATATATATATATATATATATATATAGAGTTGAGCTAGAATACTCTTAAAAGGACCAAAGAATGGTGGCTTTGATTTTTAGCCCGATTGGAGGAGAGATTAGGTTGAGATATTGGTGGTAGGTGGTAGTAAGTGGAATATTGTTTAATCCAAAGCTATTAGTATTCAAGGTAGTAGATCAAGGACTACGAAAGCGGCTAGAACACATCGAAGAGTGTGGTGCTTCATAAAAACATTCTAGCTACAATTCTATATAACATATATGACATATATTATATACATATATATATATACATAATCATATATATATTACATATACATTAATATATAGATCTATACATATATATATATATATCAATATATACAATATACATATATTACATATAACATATACATATATATACAATATACATATATACATATATATATATAACATATACATATATACATATATATAACTACATATATACATATACAGCTACATAACTAATAGTAAGACCATAATATTACAATAATACATATATAGATATAGTACGGTTATTAATACATAATATAGCATATATACATATAATACCACATATATAATGATATATATATATATATATACATACCATATAGCATATATATATATGATATATTATACTACATATATATTACATATATACATATATAATAGCTATCATATATAGTAGAGCTAGGCCTACCTATACTATCTATAGTACCGGCGTAGAACTCCGTACTATAGTGTGGTTATTAGATCTTAGCGCGTTCAAAATCAACGACCACACCAAAAATCTGAACTAGGGTATTTAAAGTTTCCTAGAAATAAAACTTTTATATTTTTCGACATAGTTTATTTTATGATCTAAAACTGATTCAATCAATTATCAATTTTATGCAGATTATGACGATTTGAGTTTCAAGCGGTTGTAGAAAGAATCTATAAATTTCTTGAACAAATTTTTGATAGAAAAATACTTTAAACTATATAGATTAAGGATTAACATTCTTTTCGATCTTGAATTTAAAGTCCTCATGCTCAAATTTAGAAGATTATTCAATTCCAGCCGTCCATTTTGATATAATTATTATACTAAGTAAACGATGATTCGAAAAAAACTAAATTTTATTCCTAAAAAATTCATATACCTTGAGATTCATATTAACGTTTGGATCCGTTGAAATTTGAATGCCTAAAGTATCTGAAAAACAAATACTATAGTATCGAGTCCGTACTATAGATAGTATACTACATAATTCCATATAAGTATAATTATATATACCTATAATATAATAATAATATATATACTACATAATACGTACTATATTATATAATATATAATATTATATAAGTATATAACAGGTAGTAAGTAACATATATGAAATAATATATCATAACATTCACATACACAATACTATACATCAGTAGTATAATATAACATACCATATAATATAACATATACTTACATGATATAAGATAACATAACATTGATAATATACATATAATATGAAGTATATCTAATACATATATACGAAGTATATATATAGCAATATATATATATACATATATACTAATACATACATATATTATAGTATATACATATAGATCTAATATAGCGCATATATATAACATATATATGTATAGTATACCTATTACCGTATATAATATATATGAGTAAGGGTAATTCTACCTTATAGATATAAAAGAGCGCCTTGTTACTTATAACTTCTTCATGATATAAGCCCTTCGTACTGCATAAGTTGTTTTTAGATGTTGGCTTTTCGAATCGACGACCACACCGTAAAAAATAATCTAATATTTGAAACTTCTAGAAAATAAAATTTCGTAATTATTTCAAAAATCATATAATCCATCAGTGGTATAAAGATGAACAAGCTTAAACACAAATGAGAAATGCTTAAAAATGGATATATCGGATTCCTTCAAGTTTAAGATCGGGGAGTTATTGATCTTTATTTACGATAAGAATATCGAATTTTTATAAAAAATTCAATGCTATTCGGATTTTCTTTTTACACTGTTAAACTAGCAAATATACTCATACTGGGCCGCGTTAAAAAAATTGTCAATTTTGTGAGCTTTGTAAATCGTACAAGGTAAATGACTATCAGAAAATATAGAAATTTATCATTACTTCATAAGAAGTTTTAAAGCGTCTAGATAATGTTAACGCTGTGGGATAGGTCGATCGCGAAAAGCTCTGATAACAAAAACAACTTATGAGTACGATGCCGATCGTACTCATAAAGTATAGTAGCCAGAATATATATAATATATATAAATATATATAAGTTATAATAATATATTATATATATAAATAGCATCTTTTAGAACAGGCACCAAGTCCTGTGGTGCATATATATCTTAGAACACCAAGCCCTTGTGGCTTCTAGGTTTTCTAGCCCTGTGAATCCTACTCTTTAATTATTAATAAAAGCCTTTTGGAGTAAAAAGCTATTCACCACCACTAGCCTATCACCCATCATCCTCAACCCTACATCTCTCCATCCAATGCTATAAAAACCTCAATAGAGCACCATCTCCTTTCGTCTTTTGATGAATTCTAGCACCATGAAGGTGGTTGCTTTGAATTTTAGCAAATTTGATGAGGAGATATGAGGAATGAGATGCAGGTGGTAGGTAATGTTATGGGAGGCCGGACTGGGCGGAGGGGTATTTGGTGGTAGGTGAAATAGTTGTTTGATCCAAAGTTGATTAGTATCGAATAGTAGATATATATAGAGTTGAGCTAGAATACTATCTAGTAAACGAGCCTTTTACCTACTCGCGAGATTTGTTTCACGATATAGAACATTCCAAATTGGATGATCGGCTACCGTTGACACTATCTAGTAACAACTTGAAGTTTTGTTAAAAAATCAAATTCTCAATCTTTTTCGACATCATTTGCCTAATGATCAAAGGTTTCAAAATTATTGAATGTTAAGATGTCGATAAGAGGCATTTTCTCGACGTTTAATCGGGATAGAAAGATATCCAAATCAATTTGATTTTTGTTAGAAAATTCTTTAAACTATTTAAAAACACAATCTATACGTCTGATCTTGATTACAAGACTCCTACATCATTTTTTAAAGAGTATTCATTTTCAAGGGCGCATTCATTTTTTATGTTCACTGATGGATAAAAGAATAAGTGCGTAAAATTTTGATTTCTAAGAATTTTAAATGGTTTAGATCCATTTTAATCAGGAGCTGATTGTCAATTATTGAACTTACTCATAGAAAACAAATCAGTAAGTAAATAACGCTCGTTTACTACGCGATAGTACTTAGCTAGCTCAACTTTCCTCTTGCCTTATTCCTATTATTTTTATTATATATAGAAGTGTTTAAAATCAAATTTCAAATCTCTTTCGATCCACAATATTGCCTAGATGATCAAAAGGGTTTCAAAATTTATAATTTCAATGTCGATGAGAGACGTTTTCTCGTTTAACGGCATAAAGATATCCAAATCAATGAATTTTTGTTAGAAAATTTTTAAACTATTTAAAACAAGATCTATACTCTTGATCTTGATTACAAGACTCCTATTATCTATTTTTTTAAGAGTATTCATTTTAGCATTCATTTTTCTGTTCACTGATGGATAAAAGAACAATATCGAAAGTGCGTGAAATTTGATTTCTAGAAGTTTAAATGGTTTAGATATATTTAATGGAGCGATCGTCAATTTTGGAAGACTCTATCATTGAAATAAATCGGTAGTAAAACGGCTCGTTTTACTGCTAATAGTATTCTAGCTCAACTGTATTATATATACTATATATATATATATATATATATATATATATATATATAACAAGGAGAGAAATATAAACAGTATATTTGAAGGGGATGAAAGGGAAGCGTGGAGGTCCGAGTCAAAAAGGAGAGCTTGCCATCATATTATTCCACAATTATTGTGTGGGGTTGAGGGACCCAAAAAGAAGGTGGAGACCTTGAAAAGTAGCTGAGAAATAAAACCAAAAAGAAAGCCTGTTATTATTAGACAGCGCCCCAACTCATTTTCATTGTCTCCCCCTCTGTGATTCAAACCCTGCTTTTACTTTGAGAATGTGGGTTGGACAAAGCCTTTCTTGTTACAATTATTTTATATTTAGATTAATATACATATGAATTTGATTACTACACTATTGACGGTATTGAGCGTTTGATGCTACCGTTAAATCTAACTTTTTGACCATTTTCACTCGTCAGACTATACTATTTAAACAACCACTTACTCAACTCTAGAAAATCACTATCATCTTAATCGCACATCCCTTCGTTTAAAAGTAGAAAATCTAATAGCACAAGCCCCTAGTAATATGAATAGTATAGTAGCCTAGTTCTATACATATTATACAAAAGTATAATACTATTATTTTGAATATTAATTTTAATACAAAATTGTGAGGAGACCGGCTACTATGCTCTTATGAGTTTGGTGGGCTCATAAATCATTTTCGATGATACAACTTCTAAATATACGATCTATACCGCTAAATATTCATTTGAAACTTTTAAGAACCAAATTATATAATATTGCGATATTATTTATCTTATGATATGGGATGCTTGCTAGTTTAACTATGTAAAAATATCAGAATTTGTTGAATTATCTACAGAAAAGTCGGTTCACTATCAAAATAGATATCAATAAATTCAATTTTAAATTGAAGAATTCCAAACAGCAAGCATAGCCTTTCGATTTAGAATTTCTATCATCGAAAATAACTTATTAATACGAAAGCTTTCATACTCATAAAAATATAGTAGCCAAGTATTAAAGTGCCCATCAGTATGGACTGTATCCACCGTGCCATATTGTACCAGCAAGATATCGGCACGATACAGCTCCCGTGCCAATGACATAATTCAAAACTCTTTATTCTTGAAATTAGTAAGTAATTTTCTCAATAAAATACAAAAAAATTTATAAAAAAATTATATAATAAATAATTGACATATTTTATTGCTAAAAAAATAAATATTTCATACCATTACGTGTCGGTACATATATATTTTTTATGACTAGCACTCATCGGCCCAGCCCGACATGTATCATGCCGTACCGTGCCGGTAAGTTTCCATCACGATCCCGTGCCATGGCCCTTAAATCTTTAATAGTAGCCCTACTCGACTGTCAGATTGTCTAAACTTAGATAATCTACTTTCTTACATGATAGGATAGAATTGACTTGTGATATATTCTATATAGTATTGCTGTTATAAGAACAACTTTTTTTTTTTTAGAGAGAGAAAAATAGTATGTTATCTATATTGATTATTTTTTTAGAAATGACTTAGCTGAAAAATGTAAAATAATTAGATTTTGAACTTAAAATTTCGAATACTAATCATCAAATCTTTTGTTACCTGTACAAGGGGCAGAAATATTTTAGCTCAATTATATATATTCTACCACAAGAAGACGTTACTATAGGAGTGGGCACAGATCTTTTCATTTTATTTTTAATCGGCACAGATTTTTAAATTATTTTAGCTCAACCATACGAAACATAAAAAAAAATTCTATTTAATATCTGAACAATTGTGACAATTGCGACGATTAACTCAAGTAATGGTAAATTGCACCACTGGTCCACAAACTTTTTTCCGTGTTTCACTTTAGTCCTCAAACTTTTTAGTTTGGCTTTAGGGGTTCATAAACTATTTAGTTTCGCTTAAGGCCTTTCTCATATGCTTGTTAGGAGGTAAATTAATATCTACGTCAATTGCATTCTCATATTTTGCACCATGCTTTTATCAACTTCTTTTTTAATATCATATTTCCATCCAAGCATGCATTGAATCATAATTCTTTTTTTACTATAAAAAAGCTATATCTTTAGATCGAAATACTGTGATAGATGAAGAAACGATAAATTCATGATATACAAGTGTACAGATGAGCGAGGGCAAAAAATAATTCTTACTAAAATGAAATATTATTGAAATCTTGGAGATTAAAATAAAAATTTAAGGTCTGAAATGTGAAAATCAAATGTTTAAAAACCAAAATGAAATCTAACTCAAAATTAGTAATAAAATTTGACTTTCATGTAATGAACCATCTTTTAAAAATTTTCAAATGATTTCTAAAACTTCGGATGAAATCCAAGAAACCATCTTCTCCGCAACGACTTTTAAACTAACTGTCGCAACAATTACGACAATCAATTCATTGCAATCAACTATATTTTTTGTTAGATAGTTCTGCACCAAGCCTAGATCTACACGCGCCCAAAAGTATAACATATCTAATGAAACTCATTCAATCTAAAAACTTAACCATCTTCTTCACGACTTTTAAACTAACTGTCTCAATAATTACGACAATCAAATCATTGCAATCAACTATATTTTCTATTAGGCAGTTCGATCTAGACCAAGTCGAAATCCACACACGCTAAAAAATGTAATATGTCTAACAAAACTCATTCAATCTAAAAGATTAAATATGTTAAGTCTGGATCTATTAGTATATATTAACGGGGATAATTTACATGTGAACTCTTAACATTCTCTTTCTTTCACATTTGAACTAATCGACTTCTATTTTAACTTAATATTTTTTTGCTCTTTAAGCATTGCACCAAGTCGCTTTTTGATTCTCTTCTCATGAATCACTGCAAACTCATTCATCCTGGACCGTAACACTTTTTTATTTGCGCCACTTGAGAATTCATTCAAGCCTATGTACTTGACTTGTGCCTCCCAACCTGACTATTTAAATGCATTAACCATCTGAACCCATGTGTCTAATCAGTGTCTCTCGGGCCCGGTTCTTTTTTGAGTGTACCAAATATTCATGTCGCGACTACGACTCCACTTCGCAAACTTCTCATGTTTATAAGAGCCGCCAACTCATTTGTACTACTCTACTTAGACGAGCACTACAATAAATTTAGTGTATAACGATATTTTTAAATATCGATATAAATAAAAAAAGGTATTGCTAGCTAAATTATTAATATTTTTAAAAGTTATTACTATATGTGGAATCGCTAAGTATATAGTGACAGTTTAAGAATGTCGGTATAACCTAAAAAAAAATATTGCTAATTTACCAACACTTATTTAAGTATTTAGTAACCACCGAAACTCTACCTCATCGGCTACGACGCGGAGGAGGAGGAGAGGAGGAGGAGAGCGAGGGGCTCTTCATCTAGGATTTAATGGATTGAGTGATCAGGGGAGAAGGAAAGATGGTGATCGATTTTTTTTCTTTTTTTTTCTGTTTGTAATCAAGCCGAGTAGGCTGGGAGGGGTTGCTTAAATATAATAACCTTTTATTTTTAGTTGGATTGAGCTTTATATTTAGACTTTACTAGAATTTTTAAAAAAATTTTGGTATAAATGGAACACTTATACAAAGGTGTTTTAAAAATGTGTCCCTATAAGCTCATTCTGTTGTAGTAAAGTAGCCTAAAATCGTCAAACTATTGGCTCTGATACTACATGTTAGTAATGATGGAATCTCAAGGTATGTAAAATAAATAAAAATAAATACATACCAAATCCAGGATCAAAAATAAGAATATAAAATAACTCACAGAGCGCCATAGAGAAGAGATTCTTGATTAATCTTGCGGAAGCTGGAAGTCTGGCTATGATCTGAAAGTCACGAACCAAACTTGGGTGATTTGGTTTCTCCCCCTATCTCAGGCACTCTGCCGTATGGTGTGGAACCGATGGTAATTCTTCACCAGAATGCGTATGAGAAGGTGGCAGGACTAATACCCCTTTATATAGAGTCCAGATCGACTTCCCATCAAAGTCTGATTATAATTCTATTCAAATCTGAAATAGATGGGATAGGGATAAAATATACCATATCAAGTAGTTCTAAATCTGTTAGGATTGACTTTTATCTATAGCAAATCCTAAATTAAATATAATTAATTGGGCCACAATATATGGAAATCCTAACAATCTCCCACTTGGCTCATATTAATCATATTCCATGAATGGATTTTCTATACTCCAATCTTTATTGCGCATTATTGGAAACTTTATGGTCAAATATCTTAGAACTCACTTGATCTTTAGCTCAAACTAAAAGACTACAACGATAGGAACTATGGCGGTCCACCTCTTCATAAAAAAATTTTCCTTCCATAATTATCGTATCATCTTCACCTCCTAGCCGAGTACTTTATATGGTACAACTTTATGAATGAACGTAAACTGTATATTCATTCGTTAATAGACGAAACTTTATGTCTATTAAATGGTCCAACACAGCTGCATTAAACTTTAACGAAAAAAGATAGATGTTACAAATTTATACATCAAAAGAACTAATCAAATCCATACTTTTAACACGATCTGTATATGACCCAGGTGCCAGCCCCTTGGTCATTGGGTTTGCAATCATACACTTGATACTGATGTACTCAATTGCAACATAACCTTTCTCTATCTTCTCTCTCACAACAAGATATTTGGTGTCCAAGTATTTACACCCTACTGTAATCTTGTTGTTATTGGCAAAGGAAATCGCAGCTGAACTATCACAGAAAATCTTTATTGGATAAACACCGGAGTCCACAATTCTTAAGTCTGTGATAAAATTCCTAAGCCAAAAAACCTGTGATGTGGTATCGTAACATGCAATATGATCCAAAATTTTCTTCATATACCTCATAACCTTCTTAGTAGCCTTCCAATGCTTCATATCTGGATTACTTTGATACCTGTTAAGTAATCCAACAACAAAAACAATATCCGGACGTGTGCACATCTGTGCATACATAAGACTACCAACTGCAGAGGCATAGGCTATGCTTTCCATCTGTTCAACTTTTAATTGGATCTTGGGACACTGAAAAGTATTAAGCTTATCCCCTTTCTGAACAGGAGCAACACTGGGCTTATAATTATGCATTTCAAAATTTTCCAAACTTTCTTTATATAGGCCTTTTGAGATAGACCGAGTAAACCTTTATGTCTATCCCTTTTGATTTCAATACCAAGAACATATGAGGCCTCACCTAAATCTTTCATTTCAAAATTTTGGAAAAGAAATTCTTTAGTGTTATGCAATAGCCCAAGATCATTACTGGCAAGCAAAATATCATCAACATAAAGGACTAAGAAAATTATTTTACTCCTACTAACCTTTAGATAAATACATTGATCAACAATATTTTCCTTAAAACCAAAGATCAAAATAGTTTGTTTAAATTTAAATACCATTGTCGGGAGGCCTGCTTTAGTCCATATATTGATTTCTTTAATTTGCATACCAAATGCTCCTTTCCCTTTTGCGAGAATCCTTCAGGTTGATTCATATACACCTCTTCATAGAGATCCCCATTTAAAAAAGCAGTTTTGACATCCATCTGGTGTAGCTCGAGATCAAAATGAGCAACCAGAGCCATAATAATACGGAAAGATTCCTTTCTAGATACTGGAGAGAAAGTCTCTTTATAGTCAATGCCTTCTTTCTGAGTAAACCCTTTTGCCACAAGACGGGCCTTGTATCTCTCTATGTTACCTTTGGAGTCCCATTTGATTTTATAAACCCATTTGCATCCTACAGGTTTAACTCCAATAGGTAACTCAACAAGATCCCATACCTTATTGTGGTTCATGGATTCAATCTCATCCTTCATGGCATTGTACCATTCCGTAGAATTATTACTATTTATGGCTTCGGAAAAACTAAGAGGATCATCTAAACTCTGACCATTCTCATAAAGATAGACAATATAATCACTGGATATAGCCGGTCTTCTCTGTCTTGAGGATCTTCTTAAATCTATCTGATTATCCACATGTATATCTTGATGTGGATTATTCACTTGTGAATTATCCACTTGTACATCTTGATGTGAATTATCAATGATAGGTTCACAATCATTTTGTGGTTCCAAAACAACTTGTTGTTCTACTGGAAGAGGAACCAATAAATCGTGAGGGACAACAGTGGGTCTGTCATGTACAGAATCCGAATGCTCCTGAATTTCCTCAAATTCAATGAATCGAGGTTCAGAGTTCCCACTAATTGTACCATCCTCAATAAACCGTGCTGTTTTAGTTTCTGCAATCTTTATAGGAAGTGATGGACAGTAAAACTTATACCCTTTGGACCTTTCCGAATAACCAATAAAATATCCCGATATGGTTCGAGGGTCCAATTTCTTTATTTGTGGATCATACAACTTGGCCTCAGCTTGACAACCCCACGTATGAAAATGTCTTAAACTGGGTTTCCTACCTGTCCAAAGCTCAAAAGGAGTCTTAGTGACAGCCTTAGTAGGGACCCGATTAAGAATATATATAGGGCAGTTTTGAGTGCCTTACTCCACAATAATATCGGAATGGTAGAAATACTGATCATACTCCTGAGCATATCAATTAATGTGCGGTTTCTTCTTTCAACAACACCATTCTGATCAGGTGTCCCTGGCATGGTGTACTGTGGAACAATTCCGCACTGCTCCAGAAACTTAGCAAAAGGCCCAGGGATATGGCCTTTATCTGTTTGTCTACCAAAATATCCACCACCCTTATCTGATCTGACTACTTTTATCCTTTTCTCGAGTTGATTCTCTACTTTAGCCTTATATGCCTTAAAGGCATCTAATGCTTCAGATTTTTCTTTGAGTAAGTAGAGATAGCCATATCGAGAGTAGCCATTCTGATCTGACTACTTTTATCCTTTTCTCGAGTTGATTCTCTACTTCAGCCTTATATGCCTTAAAGGCATCTAATGCTTCAGATTTTTCTTTAAGTAAGTAGAGATAGCCATATCGAGAGTAGTCATCAGTAAATGTGATAAAATATTTATGGCCAGTAATTGAAATAGGAAGAGGTCCGCATATATCGGTATGAATCAACTCTAATGTTCCATCACATCTTTTAGCATCTTTAGAGGAAGTTTTGGTCTGCTTTCCCTTTATGCAGTTCACACATATTCCAAAGTCAGAGAAGTCCAAATCATCTAAAATGTCTTCTCTAATTAACCTTTGGATTCTCTGTTTCGAGATGTGTCCTAACCTCTTATGCCATAACATGGATGACCTTTCATTATTAATGCCACGTTTTGATCCAACATTTCCGTGCATGGTAAGAAAAATTTCACCAAAAAAATTATCTAAAAATACTTTATATAGATTATTTTTCAAAACACCAGAACTAACTATCTGAGATTTATAGGATAAAGAAAAAACTTTATTATCAAAACTGAAACTGTATCCCAATCCAACAAGTTTCGAAATAGAAATTAAATTCTTAGAAAAATTTGGAATATATAATGTATCTTCTAAATCCAAAATATGATCAGTAGAAAGAACTAATCTAAAAGTTCTGGTAAATTCTATTTTATTTGGATTTTCTTCAGCTGTATAGATAGTCGCTTCAACTTTATTGGGTTTTCTGTGATTTTGAAATCCCTGCACGGAATTCGCCACGTGGCATGTGGCACCAGAGTCAATCCACCAAGTATTAGACGGAACTAAAACTAAATGCAACTCATGCATCAAAACTAGAAATTTACCTTTCTTCTGGAGCCATTTCTGATACTTTTGGCAATCATTCTTTATATGACCATTTTTCTTACAAAAGGAGCACTTGGGAGTCCAATTACTTGATTGGCCTTGTGAACCAGACGGAACTTTCTTGTTCTTTCTTTTTGAGTCATACTTGCCCTTGCCATTCTTAGCATGCTTTATTTGTCTCTTCTAAGAAACAAAGTTGACTGCATTTTGTTTCTCTTGTATTAATCTGCCTTCCTCTTGCACACACATGGTCAGCAATTCATTAATTGACCATTTATCTTTATGTGTGTTATAAGAGATCTGAAATGGTCCGTATTCAGATGGCAAAGAGTTTAAAATAAAGTGCACTAAGAATGAATCAGAGATGGTTACTTCAAGTGCGGTGAGTTGCGCTGCAATATCTCGCATTTCCATAATATGCTCGCGAATTGAGCCCTTTCCGGAGTACTTCATGGAAGACAATTTATTCATTAAGGTGCTCGCCAAGGTTTTATCGGAGCTGACAAATTGCTCCTCAATGGCCTTTAGATAATCCTTAGCTTTATCACATTCTGGGATTGATCCCCTTATGCTTTTTGATACCCTTGACTTTATGAGTATCAAACTTAAGCGGTTGGATCGCTCCTACTTTTCCTGCGCGAATTCCTGCTGTGGACTCATTGGCACCACTACCTTAGGCGGTTATTCAGCGCGCAGAGCCAAATCTAAATCTATATAGCCCAAAATGAACATGATCTGTTCTTTCCACTCCGAATAATTAGAACCATTAAGTATAGGAACAGATTCACCAATAGGAACAGAAAATGGAGTCATAGCTGAAAAATAAAATGCATGCTTTATCAATAAAATACCACATCATAAATTACCACACCAAAATTAGAAAAATACACTTTATATGACATCACAACCCCTCCTTTGGGAGCAGAGTTATGAGCATAAGTATTCTTCGTTCTTTATGCATATGCTTTATATGACATCACAACCCCTTCTTTGGGAGCAGAGTTATAAGCATAAATATGCAATCATTCCTTATGCATATCCTTTATATGACATCACAACCCCTCCTTTGGGAGCAGAGTTATGAGCATAAATATGCAATCTCTTTGTTAGAGATTAATTTAAACTTTCTGTAGGTCGTGATAATCTCAAATTTTCCATATGAAGAAAAATTCAGCTTTGGCCAGGCAAATTTCTCCAAACGAGTTATAAGAAAATTACCATCCTACACCACCCATATACCTTCATGTCTAGACCTCCTTTGGGAGCAGACTAAACATAATATTAAGGTGCAATTTCGCATGTACTTCTTTAAAGCAATTAATTTATCTTTTCTTCCGGTCGGGCCGTTTTGGCTTGCACCCGAATAGTTGAAGTAATAAATTAATCTGACTTAGTACTGCATAATTAACATGAAAATTATCCGAAAGCACTACTTTAAAGTAAAATAAATTAATATTTCTTTTAATTAGGGCCGCTTTGGCTTGCACCTAACTAATCGAAATAATAAATTAATTTAACTCAGCGCCAAATATTAAATAATCGAAAACAATTATGATTATTTAATTTTCATGTTCATTTGGTCAAAATAAGAATATAGATGCGATAATTTAAAACATGACATTGCAATCAAATTTAAACTTTATATATATTTCAATTTGACCTCAAAAATAATATAAATAGATTTATGACAAATAAATATTGTATGCAAAATTAAAACCCTATGTGAACGGATTCTTTATGTTCACGATATTTTAACAAGCAAGAGGATCAAATTTTGATGAATAAAAAAAAAAGGTTAAATAATAATAATAATAAGCTTATAGTTAAAACAAACTCTTAGCAATAAAAAATTCCAAAAGCAGCCATGACGGAATCGACATGTCATGATAGACGGAATTTGAAACGGGACAAAATTCAAACTTTTCCATATAACTGACCCAGTTAATACGATTATGAAAAACCATGTTTAAATACAAAACCGCGGAACATACACGTGCTCATAGCGGTTAAATCCAATCCATGTAGCAGCCAAGCGACATCCAACTCTTCAATACCTTATTAACCCAATCTCTCAAGGGTTAGAGAAGCACCATGCATTATCAGGACATCGCCACAACACCGCATCATAAGCACGCGGCATGATTTTCAAAACGTTGCCAACCATAATTTAATTTGCACACAAATTAAATTCATATAACATGCAAGATATATAAAATCCAAAGACTAGTCAATATGCAACACCCTATGTGCAATGTGACGACGTTACATCACCTTAATTAGGATCGAGAATGTAAAACCCCTTTTTTTTTTTCTTTTTTTTTCTTTTTTTTTAATCTAAAATTCATCATAATTTGATCCAATTACTTAATGCATACAAAATTTAATTTATCAATCTGGCTCTGATACCAATTGATGGAATCACAAGGTATGTAAAATAAATAAAAATAAATACATACCAAATCCAGGATCAAAAATAAGAATATAAAATAACTCACAGAGCGCCATAGAGAAGAGATTCTTGATTAATCTTGCGGAAGCTAGAAGTCCGGCTACGTTCTGAAAGTCACGAACCAAACTTGGGTGATTTGGTTTCTCCCCCTATCTCAGGCACTCTGCCGTATGGTGTGGAACCGATGGTAATTCTTTACCAGAATGTATATAAGAAGGTGGCAGGACCAATACCCCTTTATATAAAGTCCAGATCAACTTCCTATCAAAGTCTGATTAAGATTCTATTCAAATCTGAAATATATGGAATATGAATAAAATATACCATATCAAGTAGTTCTAAATATGTTAGGATTGACCTTTATCTATAGCAAATTCTAAATTAAATATGATTAATTGGGCCACAATATATAGAAATCCTAACAAGTAAGTTCTAGACGCAGTCCAATATCACTCGCGCTAAAAAATGTGATATATCTAATTAAACTTATTCAACTTAAAAACTTAAACCTATTAGGTTTGGGTCCACAAATATATTTATATATTTTTTATTTTCTACTCTCTTATTAATTAATTATGGGATGAGGGACACCTGTTTTGTGAACACTTCCCGTTTTCTTCCATCATTAATAATTGCTCCACTGGTTCTAAACCAAATCTATTGACTTTATTCGGATGAAATCCAATACAGGTAGAAATGGACTTTTGTACTAAATAAACTTACCTGCACCTAGAGAACTTTGTCACTCGATCGATCAGGCTAATTGTTTACGGTGAAAATAAGTACATTGTACAGTAACCAAAATTATGTTGCATCGGAAAATAAAATAGTTCGACTCTAAAATAAACAGTTGGTCGGTGAGTTGGTCGGTGAGTTCGCCAAGGATGACTACCAAGCTGTGAATCACGGATATTACTATAAAACTCGTGTGTTCGTGTTAGACACGTGCGTGTCTGTGTTCGACTCTTGTCCGATATAGATACTTTTTGGACCTACATTCAATGTCTATTCATAGCGCATACATTTTAAAAAAATATATACGTATTTTTAATTTGCTTTCCTTATGCATATCTATACTACTTATAAAAGAGGGAGGTTTAAAATTTTTTTCTTTCCTAAAATACCGATCCCTATTAATATACTTTTAATCATATACTAACAATATCATTCATTCAACTTTAATGAAATAAATCACAGTCGTACAATTTTTATTTTATTTTAATATTATTATAAAATATATTAATTCTTAGTCATTGGATCTAATCAAATGGCTGACGAATTAAGTATTTGTCACTTTTTTTTTCTAAATTGCCCTCAAATAGTACGTATCAAATTTCATTTTTTAAATGCATACCCTATCTCCTAACAACCGCTGTCCATATAATATCGTATTTTATCATATAATATTCGCAATTCTCACACATAATATCCGCCACTTACATAATATCAAATCACGTAATACCTTCCGCATATATAATATTTAATCAATAATATCCAATCACGTAATACCTTCCTCATATATAATATTTAATCATATTTTTTTAAAGGTAAATATATAAAAATTATCGCATTTTATCTACTAATATTTAAAATATGAGATATTTTTCAATAAAATATAACATATGAATTTACAATTTAAAAATTTAAATTTGTAGACAAATGTAATTCACAAATTTATATTGATTTGAGATAATTATTAAAATAGTTGTTGGTAGATTTTCTTTTAGTAGAAAAAATATTGCATTCCATTTTCGATAACAGAAAAAAATTTATACTTATCCAAATTTCTGTCAACCAAAGGATATTTGCTGTAAAATATTTTTCACAAGGGCCCCATAAAAAAATATTCCATACTAATCAAAAAACGAAAATCTCTATGCAACACACCTTGAAAATATTTAGTAACCACTATCTCTCACTTAACTAACTAAAAAAAATTAGGTTTGAAAAATAGAATGATTTAAATAAGCTTATCAAATCAACTTTAAATTTTAAATTTAGTTCATAATTTTAAATGTGAATTAATATTTTAACTCAAAATTTGAAATTAATTAAAATTTCAATATTTGGGTGTGTAAGCAATATTTCAAATAAAAAATAATAATTAACTTGAGAATATATAAAATTTGAAAAATAGATGGAATGATAAATATGTCAATGTCTCTAATAATTATTTATATTCAAATTATGGATTCAAAATTAACTTCAAATTTTGAGTTTTGTTCATAAATTTAAATCTGAATTTATTAATTTAAAATTTAGAATTACTTCAAATTTTTAAAATTTGGATGCAGTAAAAAAATTTAAAGTTAAAAAAATATAATTGATAAATAGATTTATACCACCAATAATTATTTAAATTTAAAATATAAATATAAATTTAATTTAATTAAATGTGACGTGTATCGCACGTGCATNTTATTAGGTTTTCAGCCCTTAGATTAAAAAAATATACGATTGGGATAATGTCGGCCCCCTAAGGTTGAGTAAGTTGTTGGTTTAATAGTATAATCTAACGGGTGAAAATAATCAAAGAGTTAAATCTAACAGCATGAAACTTGATAGCACTAAATGCATGGTGCTATCGATAGTATCCCAGCCGGACTATATATATATATATATATATATATATATATAGAGAGAGAGAGAGAGAGAGAGAGAGAGAGTAAAAGTCGTGTCCGATGTAGACACTTTTGCTTTTTAAAAAGCTATCGATTCGTCGGATTCGAGTCGTGTCGTGTTTCATATTCCGTGTCAGTGTCTGAGACGTCTAGCTCAAGAATTCCAACAAACAACATTAATGAAGCCCCATTTTTTTTTTTCTTTTAGGGAAGAGGTTGGTAGGCAAATTCATTAAAGTTTGACACATTATAGCAGTAGTACACTATAAATCTATACCACAGCTATTGAAATGGCAAAGGAATCCCCAAAAGTGAGGAAATACAGTTGCATGGCTTCGTCAAACCAATCTAATTGAAAAACGTTCCCAACCAACGTTCGAACAAACTATCAAACCGAGCATACCACAGCGATTATCCTACAATGAGATGGTCAAATTTATCATCCATACTACAAAAACTTGACCTCTTGAAACAGTTAATTTGACAATTTAACATTGAAATGGTTAAAAATATATTCACCCTTAACTTACATGAGTTAATTCCAGAAATTCCTTCCGCAGCAACAATTAATGCACCTCACAAAGTTGTCAATTCAAACCACAATTTGATCAACTAATCTGCCCAGCAAAGTATCTTCATATGGTCTAATAAGGATGACTACTTGCCGTCTCAATAACAAACCACCAATTCAATAGATCTTTCACCGGTTCAGATGTAACTC
>NW_017893503.1:30889-46515 GCF_001540865.1 Ananas comosus
TTGTTTGGTCCATCATTTGCTGTTGAATCAAACTCTATTCAACATGATTAAATTTCATGATTTTAAAATTTTAGTATATCTCTAAAATTGTGGGGGGAGCGCCTTTATCAGTTTGATAAATTTTGATATTATATTTGCTCTCGTTATTTCATTTTGTTTATCCTAATGTTTAGCTTGTAAATGATATTAGTAAATTCTAAAGTTAACTGACATATTAAATTGAAATAGAAGTATGTTAGATGACTAACCTTTCATGATATTATTATTTTAGTTTTGTCAGATTTGATCAGAAATCTTGCAGATTGCTTGATGAAAGGCCTGAATAGGACTAAGGTCCTGGAGTCATCGAGGGGGATGGGACTTTGCCCGTAAAGGGCCTTCCTGCAGTGGGAACCCAACCTTTGTGATAGGAGATCCCTTGAAGAAGGTTCAATGTGGTAAAAACAAGCTGTCAGGTTGACCAAGAGCACTTTCTACAAATTTTATAAAGGAGCTTTAGCTCCAATTCCATCCTTATGGTGAGTAGTGCTCTGTGTAGTGGATTAGGTTGAGCTGAGAGCTCTTAATGGGATTCAAGGCGATAATTTTCGCGAGATGTGACTCTACACACATCTCTGGAGGAAACCACCTATATAAGAGTATCCGTATGTGGCCGCGGCTATGTGATATGGGCTATCCATAGAAACTCTTATGAAAAATCAAGGTACTGTGCATGGCCATTAACGCACAGACCCGCGACGGAGAATTTTGTACTGTGTGTGTGGTGGTTGAAGTCAGGGTCAAAGGAACGTAGTTCAAGATCTGGTTCACTCCGATTCCTTCTGATGGAAATCACTTACACTAAGTGGGGTTAAGTCTCTTAAAGACACCTCACCCATTGCATAGTATAAAACACCCAGTAAATTTGATTTTAATTCGTAATTTTAAAATTTTGAGTTTTGTGGGGGATTGTTGGTAAAAACTCAAAATTTTGAGTTTGAATTTATTTTATTTGCACTTTGATGTTTTATTATTTATTATTTATCATTTATTATTTTATTTATTTATTACTTTATTTATTTTATTTAATTTAATTATTTTATTATGTTTCTTAATGAGAAAGAAACTATTATTACGTTGTTTATTTTAAGATTTCAATTTTTTAATAATTGTAAATTGTTTAAGTAAAAAGTAGTAAAAGATTTATATGTTTAATTTGTTTTTTATATAATTTTGAATGGATTGGTTTTATATAATTTGAATGGATTGTGTAATGGGTAAGAACGAAATAAAAGCTGAAGTGGCTTTAACTGAAGCGGGGCACCCTCCCGCTTCAGTTAAAGTGGAAAAACCCACTTGACCTGAAAGCCCGCATTATTTTAATGCCACTTGGTTTGTTGCCTTCACTAATCAAAAGTGGCTTTTAATGAAAGGGGAAGGGTGAAGGTGGGGTGAAAGCATGTTTGTTTGTCTGGGATTTACTTTCTTTTAGTAACCGACCCCGACGGCCGATCAGACCCTTTAAGTGGTGCACGTCGGCACGCACGGCCTATGGCTCGGTCCCTAAACTTGAGCTCGTTACGGTCAAACCTGTGAGCGTTATCCAAATTTAAAAATGTGAAAACAGGTCATTTTTAATTTAAAAGACTTAGGTAAAATAACAAAGAGAAACAAATTATGATTTTAAAAATAAAAATTTTTTTTAAACACCTACTACTCTATATTTTAAATTTGAGTAAAAACTTACATATCTATCATAAGGAAAAACTTAGGATGGAATGATTTAACTTATAAAGATGTTGGTTTTCATGACGACAACATACAAGAATTAATAACAATAAAAAATAATATATATATCTTTTGAAACTAGCTAATATAAAAATAAATTTAAAACAAATAACAAATTACACATGAAAGATTTTCGCAATATATTTAAACGCCTATCTAACTGTTAAATATTTTACTTGAAAAATTCTCCGAGTTTCTTAATAGGAAACTCTCTTTTTTACGTTATACATACGAATATGTGCTTGCATTTCGAGTATATATGGGGACGCGTGCTAAGATTTGAAGTATTATCTAGTTTAATTAAAAGGCAGTTTTGTTTTTTAACTATTCTATTTATCCCTTATTCTCAAAAGCCTGCTTATCCTATATTTTAGATATTGATAAGATCCTCACTTGTACAACGAGCAGGAAGTGAGTATAGAGCTATTCGAGGTTATTTTATTACATTAGATTGATAGATTTGTCTCTCCTCGTTTAATCGAATAAATAATAAATACATTGAAAAAATTTAAACATAAAAGCGACTAACTACTACCTACTCTGTCAACGTATGAACGTACACTTTCTCGTATATGAAAATAAATAAAATAAACTAAAAGAGGAAACCTTAATTAATTACTTTTTTTTTTTCTCACCCATTAAACTCTCTCCGTTCCACGAACCGGCGAACGTGCGAGCCGGAGCGGTAAAAGTGCAGTCGGTACAAGGAGGAGGAGGAGAAAACATGACGTAAGGGTTGCCTAACCAGCCGTCGTGCTGGGGCTGAGGCCAGACAGCTGTGTGACTTATTACGACCGTTCCACGAACCGGCGAACGTGCGTTTTATTTAAACTATACTATTTATTCTTTATCATATATCGAGAAAATTTACTGTTTTTTTTTATTTTTATTTTTATAGTGTGAAACTTTACATGGTGGTTATTGTAATTACGAAGATATTTTTTTATAATAGCTTAGTAACGAAGTGAGATAAGTAATACGCACCATGTTTGTTTAAAAACTTTTTCTTTCTCCTTTTTTCTTCCCCCCTCGAATTAAATTATAGATTAAATCTTTCTAATGCGCGGTGGATTGATTATTTACTACAGTTATGCGTACGGGGTGTCAGTAAAAGATGGTTGCAATTACTACTATAATGGATTAACTGAGAAGTGTTAGTTGTCTTGTTACTGTTTAAACAAGAGTAACTAATTTTAACCAGTCTAAGTACGTCGATGGGTAGACAGTTCATTTCGACTTTATTCAATCGGACGTTCCCTTAGACCATGATGACGAGACATTCGCCACACCGTTTTAATTCAGAAACTTACTTTTGAGGTGTTCCTAAAGTCTTTTTCTTCTTTGTTCAAATCATTCTCTCGATAGAATACAAGTCCCGACGTAAACTCTGTTGTTGCGGATTTGCACGTCGATCATTACTCATTAAAGTAATCTTTCTAATTATATTGGTCTGCGTTTTTCACTGCGTGGACTAGCTCGAGACGTCGAAAGCGATGGTGGTTAGTTCGCTTCCGATCGAGTATGACTCAGGGAGACTCAGGGATGTAGGAGTGAGCGAAATTTACTACCACGTCTTCTTTAGTTTTCCGAGGGTACGTACTACAGGAGGGTTCATGAGTCGGTCCATTGTCTATATCAGTCCAATGCAAATAATCAGTCCATGTATGGATATATATGCGTATTGAACTTCGGTATCATTAGTGAGTCGTTTTTTTAAGTATCTGTTATGCCAATCCTAGTTATACGGCGTTAGTTACTGTTTTCCGTTTGGCGTAGACAATCTGATTCTAGGTCGATCGTATTTGGTACTGTACCTCCCAACCATACTTCAAAGTTAGGTACCGTACGAGTCTACGTCTTTTGGCGGTTGGTGTTGTTATTATTACCATTTTTACTGTTTCTCTTGTTGTGCTTGTTTCATATATAGTCTTGATTTTCTAGTTTCGACTCCGTGTAAAAATCCGGGGTCGTTTATTCGGCCCTGACCGCGGAAGTCGAACACTACGCTCTGAGTGGAAAGGTTTGATACCGGGTTAGGTCAAACTCGTGGTTTACTGCTCATTCTAAATTTGACCTGGTTTAATAATCAAATTGTGGAGGTATGAAGTCGGGTGGGTTACACGGAGACTTCATTTTATTTAAATAAACAAGTTGTTGAGGTCACGGCTATAGTAACGTGGTTTATAGTGATGATTTCATGGTGCTCACACTTCACGCTGTTTTCGAACAGTTCACTACACCATACATTCCTAACAAATCTGTTTAGGTTCTTTTCTAGACTGTAGACAAACTATACAGAGATTCTTACCGCGACTGGCCCCCGGTAGGCAGTCATATACGACACGGATCATCGTAGTCGGAGAACTCCAGCGGGCTGCCCCGTCCTTCTGTACAAAAATAGTCTATGACACGTTGGTCTGTCTTTTACATTCTACTCTTCTCTTTTATGTAAATAATTAAACCTATAATTTGTTTTTGTTAATCGTTTGTTGCGTGCGACCGTAAAAGTTTTGTATCTCAATCTGACGACCGTATACTCTCAAATCAGCTCTTTAAAAGTGTTTACACGAAGGTTGGTAGTATTAGCTAGGAAAAAAATTAGATCGGTTCGTACGATCAGTTCTATGGCTAGCCTAAAATTACTGTCGTCGTGCGTAAAAGATGTATGACGTCGGAAAGGTTGAATCCTCGTGTATTAAGAAAGAAGAAACCGCCTTAACAGACGACACCGAGGACCGGGGGGTCTCCCTGGTTCGAAGACAACCTTGTTTTATGGCGGTGCTTATTAGGCTAACGTTAATTTTAGATTGATTGAAACATTATTCTTATTTTAGTTTGAATGTCTATTTGCGTTTATAGGTTTATTACTAAACTAGAATAGGCCTTCGCACGCTCCGTGACGGGATTCCGCATAAGGGCAGGAATGCACGCCCTAATTGGCCTTTATTGTGGGGTTCCATGCTGGCCTTAAGGAGTAAGACGCTCGTGCTAGCACTTCCTCCAACTGCTTCTAAGAGTTGTGGGTCACCTATTCCCCTTACAAGTTTTTACTTTCTATTTTCTTATTTACCTATCTCTAATTGGTTACTAGTTTTTAGAAAAGACGGACGAGATAGAAAAGATAGACTTTTTGTCTCCTCCTTTTCTCCTTCCCCTA
The DNA here is from genome assembly GCF_001540865.1 of Ananas comosus. NCBI lineage: Eukaryota > Viridiplantae > Streptophyta > Magnoliopsida > Poales > Bromeliaceae > Ananas > Ananas comosus. The sequence continues at coordinate 35,814 of NW_017893503.1, forward strand.
AATTGCGGGAAAAAAGCAATGTTCTCTTTCCGCATAAAGATAGACTTTTTGTCTCCTCCTTTTCTCCTTCCCCTAAATTGCGGGAAAAAAGCAATGTTCTCTTTCCGCATAGGGCGCGTTGCCTTACTCTAAGGCAACTGCGTTATTTGCCTGGTTCTTTAACTTGCCCTTTTTATAGGGCAANAATAAAAAAAAAAATATTTGCCACTGTAATTTTTTTTTTAAAAAAAAAAGTGCTACAATACTTTCTTTTCCACTGTTGAGATTTATTAAAACTTATTTTTAATGATATATATTAAAACTTAATTTTAGAGATATAGATATACTATTTTTCGAAAAAGAAGGTGAAGGAAAAATATTTCGTTTCAAGGGAGATTTGATTTCACGGTATCTAACTTGCAACACTATTTCTAAATTTTATTTTTCCTATTATTTCAGCAATTTTTTAAAATCTATTTGCTGCGTAGATATTATTTGATTGTATATGTTATTTGCTCGAAATTACCTAATGGAAATCAAATTTTTTTAAAAAAAAAAAAAAAAATTTAGAAATAGTGTTGCAAGTTAGATACCGTGAAATCAAATCTCTATTCAACATGATTAAATGTTCACATGATTTTAAAATTTATGGTTGAATAGTCTCGTGAAATTGTGGGGAGCGCCTTTTATCAGTTTGATAGATTTTTGATTTGATATTTTTGCTGCTCGGTTATTGTCATTGTGTGTGTAGTCCTAGATGTTTAGGCTTGTAAAATGATATTGAGTAATAGGTCTAATAGTTAAACGTGACTATAGTTATAATTGAAATAGAAGTCATGTTATATTGACTAGCCGGCTTGTCGGATGATATGTATTATTTTGAGTTTTGTCAGACTTTGATCAGGAAATCTTGGCCAGATTGCGTTTGAGGTGAAGGCGCGAGGATAAGGACTAAGGTCCTGGATCATCGAGGGGATGGAACTTTGCCCGTAAAGGGCCTTCCTGGCAGTGGGATACTCAACCTTTGTGATAGGGAGATCCTTGTAAGAAGTGGCTCCAATGTGGTAAGAAACAAGGTGTCAGGTTGGCCAAAGACACTTTCTACAAATTTTATAACGAGGCTTGTAAGCTCCAATCCCATCCTTAGGTGATAGTGGGCTCTGTGTAGTGAGGTTACGGTTGAGGCTGAGAGGCTCTTAATGGGATTCCAAGCGATAATTTCGCCGTAGAGATGTGACTCTTAGCACTACATCCATGGAGGAAACCACCTATATAAGAGTTATCCGTATGGGCCGCCGGCTCGATGTGAATGGCTATACATAAAACTCTTTGATGAAAAATCAAGTACTGGTGCAATGCCATTAACGCAGCAAGGACCCGCGAGGCGGATGAATTTCTGTACTGTGTGGTGTGTGATAAGTTGAGTCAGGGCGCGAAAGGAACGTAGTTCAAAGGGACCTGTCTCCCCGATTCCGTTCTGATGAGAAAATTAGAGTGTTACACTAGAGTGAGGTTGAAGTCTTTAAAGACATGCCGGGTTGACCCGATTGCAGTGAGTATAGGGAAACAGCCAGGTAAGATTTAAATTTAATATCGTGAATGTTTAAATTTTTGAGTTTATGTGGGGATTGTTGGGTGAAACTCAAATTTTTGAGTTGAGCTTTATTTTAATTTGGGCTAGTCTTTGATAATTTTTTAATTAATTTTATTAGTTTTATTTATTTATACTTTAGATTATTTTATTTTATTTAAGGATTTAATTATTGTTTATTATAATTTCTTAATAGAAAGAAACTAACGGAAGTTTTTCGCTTCCGTTTCCTTTCGCCGTACGTTGGGGGGACGCGATTCCGCTTCTTCTCGTAAGAGAAAATAACGTAAAATCGGCTCCTTCTTTTAAGTCTTTTTCCTTGTTTGCTTGGCTCGCAGAACAGAGGCAGGCAGAAAATGATTTTTGGATCATTGTTAAGTTCTCTATCATTTATTTCTTATCTTTATTTTTGACATATCCCTTACTCACTGGTGTTGAGGAATCTTCGTGCAACCTGCCTTACACGATGTGGGCTCGGCAGATGAGGGGAATTCGCGGGTCGTGCCAACCGTTAAAAGGTGTTATTTTGGGTTAATCGCCGCAACGTAAGGACGCGAAATACGGCCTTAAGGCAGTGCCGTCTCGACGCTTCCAGGAATAAGATCAATTATTGATTTGGATATTGCGTTTATCGTAAGTTTATTTATCTTATTACAAAATTAGTTAAATATAATCAAAATGCAACTTTCGTTGCGGCTAATCTTGTCGACAACAGTAACACTAAAGACCAATCTAATGCTAAATATGTGCTTGCAAACTTACTGTATACCGTTACAGAGTGCGGAGGTGGTTTGTAAAGGGTGGGCAGAAAGGAGCGAAGCAAAACGGTAATACTGTAAGAGATTAATACGTATATACTGCTTTAAACTCATATTCCTACCTTGTTTTTTAATCAAATATAAATAATAAATTATATAAGAAAATCTCATAACGGTCGTATCAAAGTGCCACTCCACAATGCATTAACATTCGAGCGTAGGATAAATTGTGAAATTTCACCACTACTAGACTGCACATACAAAAACTAAAAACCGACTCTACCTCTGATGTACACATAATACTACGGAAGGGAAAAGATGTTTCAGTCTTTGGTGGTTCGTGCCCCTGCCCCTACTTCTTGTCTGCGATTGGGTGCTAAAGAAAAGAGTTTAAAAAAAAAAAAAAAGACACACTCAGAGATCACACTTCTCAAAGGACTCTCTCTCTCTCTCTCTCTCTCTCTGCCTCCTTTTCTACGAAAACGTCTAGAATGTACCAGTTATATTACTGACGTGGTGTTCGAAATTAATGAGATTGACTCTCTTGGATTCATCTGTTCTGTCATGATTAATGAAAAATATTTTTATTATACGTTTTTTTTTAAGATATGAAATATGATTGATTTGTTATTAATGATGTGGTGCAAGTATGTCACAGTAAACTTGCTCTTTTCAGACACCCTATCTTTTGTTAATTATATATATGCTATCTCATAAGCAACTCTAGGGAGACTTTGTTATTCAAACTTAAGCTTTAAGCCACGCCATGTGAGAGTGCGCCTTAATGTCTTTGAGCAAGTAATAATAAACAGAGAATTAGGTAAAACAAAAGATGAATTAGAACACAGAAATTTTGCAGAGTTTTATTTTGGTCCCCAATTTTTTTAAATGTATAGATTTGATTTTATCCAAGAAAGATTATTTCCTGCACATGGAACATCTTGGCATTCATGTACTTCGCATCCATCATCCTTGATGTCAACTCATATCTCAATTTGGGCTAAATTACATTTTTGTTTTAAACTATTAGGTGCTTGACATTTTAGTATGCAAATTTTAATTTATTATAATTTTTAATTTGAACTTTCTTAATTGATGTAATTAAATTTTACAATCTAATTTAATTGACTAAGTATTGATGCATTACAATAAATCTTGCACTTAAACACTTTAAATAACAACTAGCGACGCTTTAAAGTGTCAGCAAGAATAACCCCAACGCTTGTAAAAGCATCAAGCAAAAAGTTGTTAAATAAATACGGAGGAAAAAATATATCCATGCTTTAATATAGCATCGAAAAAAAATTTTCGGTTTTTCATAAAAATATATTTATTGGCGATACTTAATCATGGTATTAGCACACGTTAAATATTGAAAACGCTAAAATAAAACATTATCTAAAAAGTATCGTCTAAATCATATTTTGTTGTAGTGATAAGTGTCGTTAGGCGAAAGTAATGTAATAGTGTAATGATCAATAACGCAAAAGAAATTAAAATGTCACATCAGTAATATATTAATATTTAGCCAACTAAATTATATTATGAAACTTAATTATAATAGTTTTCAAACATCAAAACAAAATTTATAATAAATAAAAATTTGAAAATTAAAGTGTCATAAGCTCCATATTTCAAGAACCAAAAGTATAATTTAGCCTTCAATTTGTTGAGAAATACTATTTGTACATCCCAAAAAGAAATACATCTTATGCTCTCTTATCCTAAAATTTTAATAAAAAGTTACAATTTTTAGTACTTTAAGAAAAAAAAAATTGATAAAGTAAGGATCACTTCTTGGGGCCTCCTTGAGGAGGTATAAGAAGTACATCCCAAAAGATAGCAGTGCTTCAATTTGTTCTCGCACATTTTTTTTTAGAGTTTGTATTTTTGGAAAATAAAATTGCTTTCAATTTTCCTAGCTAAGAAATTAAAGATATGTGGAGACACTGGAATGGAACTTTGAACTTGGAACCAAACTTTGAACTAACCCAGAAATGAAGATCTTTTACAAATTATTATATATACAACATAAAAAGTACTATTTCGAACTAGTATGTGACTAATATATATATAGAATTAGACTAGGCTACTATTAGTAGCAAAATTTCATTGTTGCTATCAGTTTTTTAGCTTTTGGATCAACTCTTTTCATTATTTCTAACCATTGGATTAAATATTATAACCCAGTAGGGACCACTCAACCCTAGGGGGACCACGCAACTCTAACCGACTAATATCATCCTGACCCTACAATTTTTCATCCAAGGGTTAAAAATTTGATAGCAAAAAGAGTGTTTTACTATTAATAGTATTCCAGATTATATTATTTATATATATATATAGAGAGAGAGAGAGAGATGGCGGGAGGAGAGGAGAAAGAGGGAGAGAGGAATGAGAGAGAGGGAGAGCTAGAGTGGTATACTATCGGGCAGGAGTGTGTACAAGTTGTTTTATGATGCAGATTCCAATTGACGATCGGCTCCGTTAACTTGGATCTACACTAGTGAAAGTGAAGTATTGGAAATAATTCTGATTTTTCGTATTTAACTATCAACGAGTAGTTAAGAATGACGACTGAAAATAAAAATCTTCTAAAAAATGTGATAGAGGATTGATTAGATCAGAGATAATGTCTTTCTCTAATAGTAAAAAAAAAATTTCGTATAAATTTCATCTTGATTTGGCTGTTTTACACCGTTAATTACAAATGATTACATCTCTCCATAAATTGTCATCTTGCGAATTTTTGATCACTAGGCAAATAATGTGGGAAATTTATGAATTCAGTTTCCAAATATTTTGTGTATAGTGTTAGGATCAAGGTCTAACGAGTGACTATCGTCGTTTGGAACCCGCATCATGGGAAAATATTGGTTAGCCCGAGCCTCCGTGTACGGTAGTATATCAGCCATATATATATATATCTATATTATATATACTATTATATAGTTGAGCTATGTACTGGTTTAGAAAACACCATTAGTGCTTCTAGTTTCTAGCTTGGATCATCTATAATAACTAATATTATTGGTCAATATTATGTCTATACCCCACCTACCACTCATATCAACTCACATTCTCAATCAAGGGCCTAAAACTTAAAGCACTCTTATATGGTACTTCTAAACCTATCTAGCTCATCTATATATTATATTATTATATTATATTACTATATTCAAATAGACATTTTGGGACGAGACTGATGAAAGAAATAAATCTTCAATTATACAGTTTCTGAGATTGATGTCAACATGGGTCCACAAGCTTTAACTTAAATTTTATTTGGGTTCGGACGTGAAAATTTGTCGTCTGTGATCCTAAAACATTAGAGGATATTATCGCTTACACTCGGTTGCACTCTGTACATTTCGTGAATGTACTAATTAATCGACCATCTTTTTCGCTATATTTTCACCATAAATGCTCATGGAGTTTTTTTATTTTTGTTTTCTAGGATCATTTTGATTAGTCGAGTTAAATGTGGGATGGTGTGAAGAGATGAAAAGAGTAAAGATTAAATAAATATTTTGAAAATTTGAAGTCTAATCAAACCTCATTAAACTTCAGGTCTCGAGAGTTTCAAATCAAAAATTTGAGTATCAATAAATTTGACTCAAACGTTCAAGAGTAGAAATCGTTAAATTACGTAAAATCAACTTTACATTTCCTATCATCAATGCAGAAAGACAATCTTGTACAGTCGTAGAGGGAGTTATGATGATCCAGAGTGATTCTACCAAAATAATTATCCGACACCAACAACTTTCTCGAATCATGAGTTCAGTTTTTTAATTAGAAAATATGGCTTTATTCAAGTGGAACTTAGAGGCTGTTTGGTTTCTAGAAAAGTATGGGAAAGAGTTTCAAGAAAGAAATGTTTCACGGAAACTATTTTTCAAGTTTTTATTCATCTAGTTCCAAAAAAAAAGTTTTTTAAAAAAAAATTCAAATTTTATGAAATAGTACAACAATGGTTATATAGTGACACATTTTAATATCAGTACAGGATAAAAAAAAAGTGCTACTGGCAAATTACGCACTTTTTAAAAGTGTTGTATATGTGGGGTGGATATTTAGGGCGCCTTGATAATTTGGCACTCATTCCTCCAGCGATTGTAGCGGAGGGAACGTTGTATTGTAGCCCTTCCGGTCCTGCGCAAATCCTAGCGTCTGAATTTTCAGCCGCCGGAGTCTAACTCGTCGACTTCAGGTGTGCGAAGGAGGAGAGGGGATGGTGATCAATTTTTCTCTTTTTTTTTTCGTTCTATTTGTAATGGGCCGAGTAAGTGGGGTTGGGTTGGATTGAGTAGAGTAACTTTTTATTTGATTGGATTTGAATTTATATTTAAGTCTTAGTAATTTATTTAAAAAATTTGAGGACATATAATTGGACATTACACAAAAAGTGTTCAAAATTGTATTTTTATATTATAATTCTGTTGGTAAGTAGCCTTTATTTTTTTAAAGAAAATTAGAAGAACAAAACTTTATTGGACGAAAATTTGAAAATAAAATTTTCAAAACATCTAGTTTTAAAACAAAATAGTAAGAATAAAACTAATCAAACAAAATTCACAAAAAATTTTTCTCAAAAATTTTTGTTTCTCACTCCTACAACCCACACTCCCTTAACTGAAATACTGAAGAGGGCAAGTATATTGTATGCCAATGAGAAATAGATTAGGAATTTCAAGATACCTCCTTATAATGATATCCTTTTCTTTGTATTTTTTTCATTTGATACCTTATTAGTATTAAAGTGTATCAATTGTACCCTGTGCTGATTTATGAATTTTACTTTTTACCTGTGGTTTAAGGGTGTTAGTTCAAGTATCCTATGGGTTGCTTTATCATTTAGTACCTGTGTTTCGCATTTAGCACTTAGTACTCTATGCGTTTTAAAACACTGGATTTATATTTGATTACAAACATAAACCCAGATACTAAACTGATGCTAAAATAAAAAAGAGTATAACTGATACATTAAAATCCAGCGCCTAACTACGTGATAGTTGAGAAACTTATAATTAAATTGATTATTTTAACTATAGGGTACTAAAATGAAAAGTAAGAAACCATACGAGAGTTGTGATAATTTTCTCAATAAATTAAACAGAAAAAAAGAGGAAGTTATAAGACGAGGAAACTGTTTTGCCGGTCTGTCGGTGGAGCGATTAGATATAACAATTTGTGTCCAATTAAATTAATAAAACTTAGTTAAAGGCGTTGGGGAAAGTCCACATTGGAGGGCAAGGAGTGGTGTGGGGACCATTGGTCTACTATGTAGATGGCACTATTATACTTATTAAGTTCACTACTGTGCCTTTGAGGGTTTCAACCACTAACAAGTCAAAACGGAGACACTTACAAATTAGATTTTTAATACACCTGATTATAAATATTATTTGTTGTTTTTTGTTGTTGTTAGATATTGTAAGGATAAAGACATAGCACCTATTCACTTGAACCTTTTTCTAATGCGCTATTAATATTTAATCAAGACATTAAGTAACTGTTGATCATTTTCGTCGAAACATGTTATTATCTGGCCTATGGCATTACAAAAGGATAATTTTTGTATTACTCTCCTCAATTTTGGATATTTTCTTTACCCTACTTTTTTTGTTTCAATACACTCTTCATATGTCCTTCATTTTTTTCTAAAGATACCCCTTAATTTATGATTCGTATTAAGTTCACTTAGATTAAACATGAGTTATATATTTACTAGGTTAAAAATTTAAAATGTTATTTTGTCCTTACTTAAGGTAATAAAAATGGTTAGTATGAGAAGAGTTAGTTTGAAAGACCAACAATCATACATTTTTGTGTCCCTATAACTTAAAGGCAATACGAAAGTCTGGTGATAATAGAGTAATATTATTTTAGGGCAATAGTATTTTATAAAGATACCAATATTGTTAACAGGTTTATTTAACAAATTTAACTCTAATATATATTTAAAACATGGTTGAGATAAAGTATTTTTCAATAATTAACTTCTAAAGAAGAATAAATTCATAATAAAGGACTTTCGCAGAATATAACAATTGTTCCCTAGGTGCAAACTGATCTTGTATAAGTTTTCAAAATATATCAATTAAGAAAGGGAGTATATTTCTTATTCTTTCGGAAAAAAAAATAAGTATAAAATGTAAAACTTGAGCGGCTTTCGCATGACTTATATGACAGAATTTTTGTCATGGTAGATTTTTATAAAGATACATACTTATATGAAACTATCGTGAGTTAGAAATTTAATCGTGAGAAGAATTTAAAAGTACAAAAACCAATTGTTGCGAAAACTTGGCAAGTTGGGCGGTGTTATATATATTATATATATCTATATTATATATTATATATTATATATATATATTTATTATATATATATTCTTATCCTTATTTTATATTGCGCTTTGGTTAGTGGGATATGTACTACAGACTCTGTTCAAATCCAACAATTTCAATGAAACAAAAAAACTAGATTCTCTATCACTTTTTCTCAACACATGTTCTAGAATTGTTACTTAAATTATCTCTTATCCAACATCTTAGCTTGGCTTATGAGCTAAGTACAGCTCAACAAGTGATTGCTTTGTGGATAAGCATCTGTATGTATTCTTTTCCTTTCATTACTCTAACATATTTTATGCTATTTTTTTATATAGTATTGATCTTTTCTTCTCTATTACTGCTAAAATATATTTCATGCCAAGATATATTTTTTATTAGATTGATTTTTTGAACAAATATATTATTAGAATTAACTCTAAATTTCATTTTCTGGTGATATCATTAGTTTTTTAGATCAAGAGTTTGACGGACCGCACCTAATGTTGAAATTTTAACTTATTATGGGAGAAATGTTTTTCATTAGCACCTCTTAAATCCTAATTTTTTGATACGTGTTATTATTGTTAATTGAATCTAAAATTCTATTAAATTTAACAGCTCTATTAGCAAATAATAATTAATCATTCTAATTTTTTTTTTGCTAAAATTAATTAAGCTGTCTATAAATATAATAAAGCGCTCAACTTATTTCACTTAAACATCAAAATTTTTTTAAAAAAATCAAAAGTAAGAAAGAACTAGGTAAAAAAGTGCAAAATTTTTTTGAACTATCAAAACCATTTTGAACCGGCTACCCAACCATTCAAAATTTTAATTTTACTTTCTAATTTTTTAATCAACACATTGGCCTCAAAACTTTAATATATGCATCATGAAATCGTCGTAAATATGATTTATTGAAATAAGTAATTAACTAAAATTTTAAAGTCAAAAAATTATACACTGATTTAAATTAAATAAATTTAAAAATTAAATAATATAATTAAAATTTTAAAAAGTTAGATAGCTAATTCAAAATAATCGACAGGTAAGTTTTTTACAATTTTATCGAGAGATAGTCTACCCAGTAACACTAGCTTACACCGCATCATCTATCTCTAACCAATTATATCTCTTTTTTTTTATAAAAAATATTTAATAAAAATTTTTTTTTCTATGAATTTTAAAAAAAATTAGGCAAACTTCAAATACCACCCCTGTAGTTGCGCACTTTCTCATTTTAATACCATGTGATTTAAAATGTATCAAGTTAGTGACCTCTGGTTTCATTTTTATCTTTTCGTCAGCTTTTCTATTAATATTTCGTTAAATTATATACTAAAAACTTCAAATACCTCACCTAGATTTATGAAATAGCCACTTTAGTAACCTTTAGTTTTAATTTTATTACTGATTTAACGAAAAAAAAATGGTAGAATTTATAATAAAAAGATAAAAATAAAATTACTAGGCACTATATTGATATATTTTAAATTACATAATATTAATATAAAAAAATGTGAAACTACATAAATGATATTTAAACTTTTTTTCAAAAAATTTGATTGAGAAAATTCCACAACAGCAATATAAAGTGTGATATTCTGAGCTTTTTCTTTTACGAAAGGGCTCTTCCAAAAAGAAAAGTAAAGGAGGTCATCTCAAAATGGCAAGTGGTGAGGGGTTGCCATATATTTTTACCTGACATGTGTAGTGAAAGAAAAGTACATTGTGTGGAGAGAGAGAGAGAGAGAGAGAGAGAGAGAGAGAGAGAGAGCTCATATATGGAGGGAAGCATTCATGGGATGAGAAGTAAAAGCATGCATTGATGATAAATGGCTGATAAGGACAAGAGCTAAGAGGCAGAGTAAACAGTTGAATTGTAGTAGCAGCAGTAGTGGAGACATTTCTGTTTTCAACTTTAGAGGAGATGAAGAAAAATCCCCCAAACCATCATCATCATCATCATCATCTCTCCTACCCTTTTCCTTTTCTTTCCTCTCTCTCTCTCTCTCTCTCTCTCTCTCTCTCTCTCTCT
>NW_017893503.1:47522-65162 GCF_001540865.1 Ananas comosus
TATAATTTAAATTAAAGATATATCAATTAGAAATTCTGTGCTTTTATTTTATTTTTCGTTAGTTTATTAATATTTGTTTAAATATATATAAAAAATTTCAGATATTTATTTAGATTTATCGAATATTTATTTTAATATTTTTTAGATTTAACTTTGTCACGATTAACAAAAAAAAAATCAATAAAGAAAATAAAAAAAAATAAAATTACAGAATACTAAATTAAATTGATATATTTTAAATTACGAATATTAAGATAAAAAAATGCAATAATTATAGAAATGTATTTAAAGTTTGTCAAAAAATTACATCCTAATAAGATGTACACATTATATAAATAAAAGTGTTACTTTTGATGTTTTAGAGGATCAAAAGTCCAAGCGGCTAATTTGATCTCGATAAATGTTATAAATCTATACTCTTGCTTGCAGCTCTTACGGGATATAATAAAATTTAAGCACTTTTCAACAATTCTAATTATTATTATTATTATTATTTGGATTATTAGGTAAGGGAAATTTTAAAATAATTTTAAAAACTAGAGTACGTGTACCTAAAATATTTACGTTTTCTTTATTTTTCTCATTTAGTATTAAATTAATCTTTGATTCATTGGTATTTATGAAAATGTAGATTGGAGATGGGTTTCGTACTCGCCCTCGTTTGGCTGCTGCAGTGCTCCTTTAACGTCGGAGGAGTACGGCGAAACCCATCGCCTCGTCGCACTCCTCAACGCTCCAAGGTTCGGATATATTTTTATTTTTTTATTGTTGTAAATTAATTTTGTTGTTTGTTTAAGTGGCCGGTTTAATTAATTAACTAATCAAGAAATGTTGCTAATTAATGGATTATGTTATTATCACGTAGAATGAAGTCAAGAATGCATCAACTCATTCTTGAACAAAATGGTGGCGATGGTAACGGTCGAAAGCGCAAGAAATTGCATGCATTATTCTCGAACCACTCCGCGCCGCCGAGCCCGACGCGGGTGGTGGGTTCTTGCTTCAGCTGCGAGACGTCGTCGACGTCGGGCGCAGGCGACTACTCGGTGTCGTCGTCGCCGGAGCCTCCGCGCGCGAAAAGGCCCAACTGCCATTGCTGCAGAAGAAGATGGGAGGGGGAGTGAGCAATATGCATGAGCAGCTAATCTCTAATTTACGGTTATTAATGCAAAGTGTGTATTATGTTGTTTATTATCTAAAGCCTAATGTTATGTAGTTATGTTGGGCAAATTTTGAGATGGAGGGAAATGGGTGTTTTGAGGAAAAGAATGTCGTCGTCGTCGTCGTCGTGGCGGTTTCATCCGGGAGGTCGTCGAGCTCCGCGTTGTCTTCCTGGCAGTAGAGAGGGTCGAGGAGGAGGAGGAGGAGAGAGGAGGGGGCCATGTCGTCGCAGCTGGTCTTCTTCGTCTTCTTCGGAGGTGAAGAAGAGGCGGTGGGTTTTGCTCATGATACGAAGGGGTTGTAGCAATGGCGGAGTGTAGAAGAAGAAGAAGAAGAAGAAGAAGAAGAAGAAGGAACGAAGAAGAGGGAGTTGGCTCCCCTCATCTCTTTTTCTCTGTCTCTTTGTTCTCTGTCGCCCTTTTTATCTCTCCTCCTCTTTCTCTCTCATAATTTGGGGTGTGTTTTTTTTTATATATAAAAAAAAAATTTCTTTTCTCTTTTGGTGTGCTTACTGCTGCTGCCGGCTGGATGGCAATGGGGCGTGGCAGGCAGGGAAGACTGAAATAAGAAGGGAAAGGAAGGGCGGGGGATTAATTGGGGGCTTTGCTTGCCTTGTCTTGTTGCTATTCACCACGCCACAATTTCTACCTTTTTTTTTTTTTCGCTTTCCACTTTTAAATAATGTAGATATAAAAATATACCGAATTTATTTATGTAAATTATAAATTATTTTTGATTATTTAATTTTTTTTATATTTTAATTTTGCTATTTTAACTTTTAATTAACTGTACTTTAATTTTAAAATTTAAACTAATTATTTAACTTAATTTATAGTTGTGAGAATTATACAAAGTATACTAACTAAATCTATAATTTTTTTAGGGGCAATTGCTTTCATACTATTTAAAAGTACCTGACTTTTTGATTTACCTTTCTTATAAAAGGCTAATATTGAAAATATCTTTTTTATATTCCAACCTATTTTAAATATAGCACTAGAATTAAATTCTGTTAATGAACTGTTAGTAATAACTGTTATCTGCATGAAATTATTATTTTGTCATTTCAAATATCCTTCCATCATCACTGACTTTTTCTTATTTGCTCTTAAGTTAAGGATAGAAAAAATATTTTAATTTTTGATCTTTTCAAATATATTCTTCTACCATCACCAATATTTCTTATTTGCCCTTAAGTTAAGAAAAAAAGAGGTATTTTGATTTTTTTTTTTTAACTTTAGTAGATATTTAATTTATATTTAACCCAAGTTAATTTAACGGGTGGTGACTACAGAAGTATTTTGGAATAACGAAGATACATATGAGGGTATATTGAAAAGAAAAAAAAGAAGAATAAATAAGATATTTCGAAAGCTTTCAGGAGTGTATAGGCAATTATCTCTTTTCCTTAATACAAACGATGTATTTAAATTTTAAAATCAAAATAATACTAATCGTCTAAAATTAAAAAAATTGAAAAATTTGCTAGTAAAATTAAAATTTTGAAATAATGAGTAGTTAATTAAGAATGATTCATAATTTAAATAAGTTATGTACGTTTTTATCTTAAATTTAATCACAAAATGATCTTTGCTTTAAAAAATGTTTAATAAATTTTGCAGAAAAATGATTGGGAAATAATTTCAACATTCTCTTACGTGGTAATGCTAAATAGACAGTATTACAAAGCATAAAATGACAAATGAAAATTTAAATTTCGAACCTCCTAAAACAAATAGGAAAAAGATTGATTCTTCTATCATACTACCCACACAATTGATCTAATAGGAAACGGCCTGTAATCAAAACGAAATTTAAAAGTGGGAAACCTACAATTTCCTTTGACCTGTTGTATTTATTGCTTTATATATAGTACAACAAAAATTACAAATAAAGTTCCATATGCTATATTTGGCCCAGTTGTATAAAAAATTGATTAGTTTGCAACTTTCGCAAAAATAGACCGTTCTTTTAAATTTTATAGATTCAGACAGAATTTTCAAAAAAGAGACCAAAATATTATTATTCATTTTTCTCTCTCTCTTTTTTTTTTCCTCTCGTTTTTTTTTTCTTTCTCTCCGAAGAGGGCAGTGGAAGCGGAAGCAGAGGCGAAGGCGGCCTGCCTCGCCTCTGTCCCGCGCCCTTACCCTTGCCTGCGCACCCTCCCTCCGCCTTCCTCGCCTCCGACCCCGTTAAGACCACGCCTCGACTCCCTTTTTTTTTTTTCTCTCCGACCCTCCTCCACTGCCCCCCGGCTCTTTACAACAGTAAAGAGAGTAGCGTCATATCCTCTTCCTCTCCTTTTTTTTCACTCTTTTTTTTTTTCTTCAACCCTCCTCTATCGCCTCCACAACCCTCCACGACGATAACGAGGATAGCATTGCATCCTCTTCCTCCGCCTTCACTGGTGGAGGCACCGACGCCGGTGCCGTAGAAGAAGAAGGACTTGAAGAAAGTGCGGGTGTGAGCGGAGCTAAGGAAAAGATATGCAGAAAATAAAAAAAATAAAGAATAAAATATTAAAAAAAATAGTTATATTTTACAAGAAAAATGAAGAATGAGAGGGAAAAGAAAACGATGATAATTTTGCACTGTTTCAGAGAAATGTTATACTATTTCAAATAAACGGTTGCACTATTTTTGAAAAAAATTACCCTTTTTGAGAGAAAATTATACTTTTTTGGATAAAAATTGCACTCTTTAAACGAAATTTACATTATTTGAATAAAAATTATACTATTTGGTCGAAAATTGCACTACTTGGCCAAAAAGCGAAGCCGAAGAAGAAAAAAATAGTGTCTTTTTTACCTAAATAGTATAAATTTCGTTCAAAGAGTGCAACTTTTATCTAAAAAAGTATATTTCTTCTCTCAAAGAGTGTAAATTTTTTCTAAAACAGTGCAACGCTCCCCTAAAACAATACAATATTCTCCTGAAACAGTGTAACATTTTTCTGAAACAATGCAAATTCATCATTTTCACTCTGATTCTTCATTTTTCTTATAGAAATCACTATTTTTCTTTATATTTTACTGTTTATTTATTTATTTTTTATTTTCTGCATATTTTTTTTGGCTCAGCTCTCACCCACACTCGCTTCAAGTTCTCTTTCTCCGGCACATGCGTCGGTGCCTGAGCCAACGGAGGCGGAGGAAGAGGATGTGGCTCTGTCCTCGTTACCGTCGTGGAGGGTGGCGAAGGTGGTCGAGAGAGGTTGAAGAAAAAAAAAGGAATGAGAGAAAAAAAAAAAGGAGAGGAAGAGAACGTGACCTATCATCTTTACTGTTGTAAAAAGTTGGGGAGGTGGTGGAGGAGGTCGGAGAGAAAAAAAAAAGATGGGGGTCGAGGCACGACCTTGGCAAGGTCGGAGGCGAGGAAGGCAGAGGGAGGGTGCGCGGACGAGGGAGAGGACGAGGGCGAGGGCGAGGGCGAAGTCATGCGGGACAGAGGCGAGGCGGGCCGTCTCTACCTCCACTTCCGCTTCCACCACTTTCTTCAGAGAGAAAGGTAAAAAAAAAAAAAAAAAAAAAAAAAAAAAAAAAAAAAAAGAACGAGAAAAAATTAAAAGAGAGAAAAGTGAATAAAGGTATTTTGATCAATTTTCTAAAAATTCGGTCTGAAACTGTAAAAATCTAAAAAACGGTTTACTTTTACAAAAGCTCAAAACTAATAGATTTTTTATACAAATTGGCCTCTATATTTTAACCGGTACAAAAATTGTGCAGCTGAAAATATATCATTCTATACATTTTGGGTAATCTTATCAACTACTCATCCCTTGGAATAAAATAAAGAATAAACTTCCACTAGCGTAGGGACCCGCGCGATGCGGCGGGTAGAAATATTTTAGTAAAAATTTATAGTCTGTAGATTTAACAAACAAATAAAAACGTTAAAAAGAAACAGAAAAAATATTTAAAATATTATGAAGGGTAATAAATAATAAAAAAAAACTAAAGAGGTTCAAATTCACACTTAACTAATCATATAAAGATATTTATCAATCCTATTATCTTTTCTAATTTAAATTAGATTTCTCTCAAAAATCAATTATTATTGCATTTGTTTATGGACATTCAAATTGTCATGCCATCAAAGAATTAGCACGAAATGTAAAAAAATTAAAGAAAAAATATGAAGGAATATATGATAGTCATACAAATAAATTTAAAAATAATAATAGTTAGTTTTTAACTACCGTTAAATTGTAAAAGCCCACTTTTCATATATCTATAAGCTAACAATCTATATATTATGTTAGTTTGTTGATGTAAATACTAATTTAATCAGTTTTTTTTATAATTTTACTCCATCAATTTTGTTTAACTCAAATGACTTATTCATGAACAGTAATATGCAATAAAAAAAAAAAAGAGAGAGAAATAATACATATTCATCCGACATAGAAGGAGAGGAATCTGCATTAGCAGCTTCAATTAGACAATTCGAAAGTTTTATCCGATGACTCCATTTTGCCATTCTGTATCGAAAAAATCTCCTAATATCATCTATGGTCTTCTCGAAAGAGGATAAAAGAGGGCCTTAGACCAAGAACAGTCTCTTTCCTTTTATATAAATAAATAAAATTAGGAAGAGTTCAGGAATTTTGGGATGCTATTGGCTATGATAATAATAAAAAGACTCACTTTCTAAAGCAAAGCTTTCTATACTTCTTTAGGCTATCAACGAAGCTTTAATAACCAAGAGGTCTTGGCTTTTATTACATGCATACCATTATTTATTTGGAGTTTGATAACTAAGAGGTCATGGCTAGCTTTTATTACATGCATACCACTATTTTGTATTTGGGAGGTGAGAGGGGAGCAGTTTTGGGAGATGAGAAGGTAGTAGTTTTGGGGATTCATTTAGTTTTATTTCTTTTATTATGTTATATGCATGGAGTTACATGCATATATATTTATATTTCAAAACAGTTTTGAAAAATGAAGAGGTAGTAGTTTTGGGATTCATTTAGTTTTATTTTTTTTATAAAACTTTTATTATATTATATGCATGGAGTTACATGTAAATATACATTTATATTTCAAACCATCATTAAAAACTTTTATTATGTTATATGCATGAAGTGACATGCATATATATATATATTTATATTTCAAATCATCATTAAAAAATATGAAAAATCTAAAAAAATGAGAGCTTGCCATGTCATCATTCTTATTGGGGATTCATATAGAGTTATAGATTCTTTCGTAGTAATCTCCTTATATTTAAAATAACAAAAATAATAAATAGTATCTCCATGCTGTTAAGTAATAAGTAACTAAATAAAAAATGTGTAGCTGCATTACATTCAACTATACACTACCTAAGGAGCTATTTGGTTTCTCAAAAAATATGGGCCAATTTGCATAAAAAATCCACAAGTTTAGAGCTTTGGCAAAACTGGGCAATATTTTTCGATTTTGCAGATTCGGTCCGAATTTTCAACGAACTGACCAAAATACCCTTATACCTTTTTCTCTCTCCTCTTTTTTTCTTTCGTTCTTTTTTTTTCCTCTCCGAAGAAGGCGGAGGAGGCGGAGGCAGAAACGGCCCGCCTCGCCTCTGCCCCTCACGCTCGCCCTCGCCCTTGCACCCCCCGCCCTCCTCCCTTCCGACCCCGACGAAGCCGCGCTCGACCCTTTTTTATTTTTTTTTCTCTTCGACCCTCCTCCACCCGTCGTCCCCACCGCCACCACCGGCGACAAAGAGAAAGTGCTTCTCGAGGTCCAGAAGCACTCCGCGCGAGGGAGGGGGAGAAAAAGAGTTACACTCCGACAAGGAAAAGAAAATAAGAATGATAAAAAAAAAAAATTTACAGAAAAGATCAAAAATTACACTATTTAAAAAAATTACACTGTTAAAAAATTACACTGTTTTAAAGAAATTTTGCATTGTTTTAGATAAAATTGCACTCTTTGAAATAAAAATTACACTGTTTTGAAATGAAGAGTTACACTCTTTAGACGAATGTTGCACTATTTGGATGAAATTTACACCATTTCTCCTTTCCCACGTCTTCCTTCTTCTTCCTCCTCCTTACACCATTTCTCTTTCCACCCCCATTAGAGCCGCGAGGCCCTCGCCGCCGCCTAGCCCTCGACGCCGCCGACACCAACTCGGCCAGGACCCCGATTGCGGAGGAGATCGAGCGCGTGACACGGCGAGGAGACGGTTCGAAAAAAGAGCGGCCGCTGGTGGTGCATGACCGCGGACCAACTGGTAGTGGGCGCCGACGAGGTCCTGGCCGCCGCCGAGGTCCTCCTCGTAGCCTCGTCATCCTGCGGCGACTCCTCCTCCCTCTGCCTCCACTACCGTCGCCTCGCCCTCCTCCTCCGCTCCCTTCACTCCCCCCCGGCCGCCGAGGCCTGCTGCCTCGTCGTGCTCCGGCGACGCTGACGTTGTTGGTGATGCAGAACCCGTTCCTGGTGCGGTCAGAGGCGGGGCTGGCGACGCGGAGTTCCTCTCCCTCTCCGACCTCCGCCGCCTCCCCGCCTTCGGTAGGGCCGTCACCACCCTTTTCCAAACCACCGGCCACCCCCCCTCCGACCTCGGCACCGTCAACCACACCTCCCTCAATTCCTCCTCTGTTGTCCTCGTTCGCTCCCCGACGCCCTTCTCTCCCTCCTCCGCCAACTCCAACGCCACCGTACTAGGCCTCGTCACCTCCCTCCCCTACGACGTTAGCGTCTTTGTTGTTGACGCCCTCCTCGTCCTCTACAACTTTAACCTCGCCGCGTCCAATACCCGCCCCCCCATCGACGTCAACATCACACGGGTGCTCGTCGAGGCGCACGGGTTCAACGTCGCCGCATCCATGCTCGAGCGCCGGCGGAGAAGGGGGGCGGCGACGTGAGGGGTCCTTGACGGTGACAACGGCGGAGAAGGTGGAGGAGGAAGAAGGAGGAGGAAGACGAGAACACGGAGGGGAAAAAGGAAGGGAAGAAGGAGGAGGAAGAAGAAGAGAGTAAGACATAGTGTAAATTTCATCCAAATAGTGCAATATTAGTCTAAAGAGTGTAACTCTTCATTCCAAAGAGTGTAATTTTTATTTCAAGTAGTGCAATTTTATCCAAAATAGTGCAAATTTTTTTAAAATTGTGTAATTTTATTTTAATAGTGCAATTTCATCATCTTCTTCATTCTTCTATGATTTTTGGTCATTTCTGTAGAAATTTTTTATTTTTTATTATTCTTATTTTCTTTCCCTCGCCGGAGTGTAACTATTTTTCTCCTCCTCCCTTGCTGGCATTAGGGGTGGCAATCCAGCTCGATGTTCGCGAGCCAGCTCGTGTTCAGCTCGAAATGAGCTCGAGATCGAATCGCTCGTTTAGTAAACTTGCCGAACATGAGCTAAATTTTTCAGCTCATTTAATAAACGAGTCGAACACGAGCTGGGGTCAGCTCGCTCGTGTTCAACTCGATAACAACTCGAATACATATATTTTATATTTATATAATTTATTTAATATATATTTTTATATATAAATAAATAATTAAATATAATATATATATATTTTTATTATTTAAATTTTAGCAAAATAAAAATATAAATGCGAGTTTAATTATAAAAAGACTCATTTATATGTAAAGTTTCAACTATTAAATCAAAGTCTAATAAATAAGATTTTATAAATTTATTTTATATATATTCAATTTAATCCTTTTTAATTTATTGTTCGTTGGCCAGCTCGTAAGTCAGCTCATGTTTGGCTCGCTAATTCGAACTGAATTTTTCGACTCGATACTTTAACGAGCCAACTCGTGTTCGGCTGGTTTATTAAACAAGTCGAACACGGGCTGGCTCTAGCTCGCTCGTGTTCGGCTCATTTACACCCCTAGCTGGCATGCTTCTGGACCCCGAGAAGCACTTTCTTTTTGTTGCCGGCGGCGGTAGTGTGGACGGCGGGTGGAGGAGGGTTGGAGAGGAAAAAAAAAGGGTCGTGGCACGGCTTCGACGGGGTCGAAAGTGAGGAGGGTGAGGGGTGCGCAAACGAGGGCGAGCGTGAGGGGCAGAGGCGAGGTGGGCCGTTTCTGCCTCTGCCTCCACCACCTTCTTCGGAGAGGGGAAAAAAAAATGAAAGAAAAAAGAGGAGAGAGAAAAAAGTATAAGGGTATTTTGGTCAATTTGTTGAAAATTCGGACCGAATCTACAAAATCGAAAAAGATGGCCCAGTTTTGCAAAAGTTCAAAACTTGTGGATTTTTTATGCAAATTGGCCAAAAATATGCAAAGCAATCCAAGAAATAAATATTTTATGAAAAACTTCTTATTCAGTTTTTTGACTATTGAATTTTAAAAAAATTGTTTCTTTAAAAGAAAATTAGATTTTATAGAAAACTATCTTTTTTATTTTTCTAAAAAAAATTAGAAAAAGAAAATACTAGTTTTTTAAGAAATAATCTAAATTTTTATGAAAGTAAATGGATGGAAAATTTAAAAATAAAAAATTCACGTCTTTTTCGAGAATCAAACAACTCCTAATAAGAGTTTAGATGCACATGTAACTCTATTTTAAAAGGCCAATTTGCATAAAAAATTCACTAGTTTTGAGTTTTTGCAAAAGTAAACCGTCTTTTTGAATTTTACAGATTCAGATCGAAATTTTAGAAAACTGACCAAAATACATTTGTTCTCTTTTCTCTCTCCACCTTTTTTTTTTTTTCTCTCGTTCTTCTTTTCCTTTCTCTCCCAAGGGGGCGGCGGAAGCGGAGGCTGCTCACCTCAGCTTTTGTCCAGCACACCCTCACCCTCACCCTTACCCGCGCACCCCTGCCTTCCTCACATCCAATCCCGCCGAGACCGCGTCGCAATCCTTTTTTTTTTCTCCGCCCCTCCTCCATCGCCTAACGCCGCGTCCTCTTCCTCTCATTTTTTCACTAGTTCTTTTTTGTTTCTTCGAACCCCCTCCACCTGCTCCGCGACCCTCCACGGCAGTAACGAAGAGAACGCCGTATTCTCTTACTCTGCCTTCGCCGGCGCAGGCATCGACACCAGGGCTGAAGAAGGAGGACTCGAAACGAGCGCGGGTGAGAGCGAAACCAAGAAAAAAATAAAAAATAAATAAAATAAAAAGAATAAAAATAAAATATAAAATATACTTTTTTCTACAATAAAAATAAAGAATCAGAGAGAAAAGAAGATGAAGATGTACTGTTTCAGAGAAACGTTCCACTATTTTTTAAAAAAATTATATTTTTCTGAATGAAAATTGCACTATTTCTCCTCATCCACACGAAAACAAAGAAGAAGAAGAAGGAGGAGGAAGAGGCGAAATAGTATAATTTTTGTCCAAAGATTGCAATTTTTTTAAATAGTGCAACTTTTATTTAGAAAAGTTTAATTTTTCTCTCAAATAGTATAAGTTATTTTTAAAACAGTGCAACGTTACTCTGAAATAGTATAACTTCATCATCTTCTTATTTTCTATATGATTCTTTATTTTTCTGTAACTTCTTTTCACCCTCTCCGACCTTTATCATCTCTTCCACTGTCTCGGGGCCTTCTACGACGGTAACGAGGACGACATCACATACTCTCCCTCCATCTCCTCCCTCGCCGGTGCCCGCGGCGCTCAACAACGATAACGAGGGCGGCGCCGCCTCCTTCGCCTTCGCCTCGGCCGGCACCAGAGAAGAAAAAGGAGAACTCGAAATAGATCCGGATAAGGACCATTATATATTATTGCTGCTACCGAAAAATAATATATAATTATTTTTAAAAAAAAGTTAATTTTTTTTACTCTTTATTCTTGTTTCTTTTTCTACTATCTACACCTTTGTTCGCTCATTGAAGATTGGTTCGTCCTTTTTTTCTCACCCTCACAGACAGCGAGCACCTCCTCGACAATAATCTCATCGCCTTCGTCCCTCACTCGACTATAGTATTTTGAGCATTTTAGGCGGTGATAAGGTTTAAAAGGTTAAAAGAGTTAAACGTGCTAAGATTAGAGTAGTCCCGAAATGGATGACCCTCTGAGAAGTTAGGGCATCATAATAGCTGATACAATCACAAATTTTAACAAAATTTTCAAATATAGTAACTATAATAATTCAATTCTACAAAATCAAAAGGCAATGGGTCTCAGTAAAAATATTAAAGCTGAGGGTGGGCTATTTCAAAATTGTCTATAGTTGAGGGGGTCTGCATACACCTTCAATCTAGAAACTAAGCTTTTTTTAGTATTCTCATGGGAAAAGTAGCCAAGTCAAACACTACCTTAGAAATTAAGCTTGAGCCTGAGTCCAACTACGATGTATTTCTAGGGCCCTAGTCCGACCTGCTAATCGGTCTAGGGTTGTCAACGAAGCACGAGTAAGCTAGAATGGCCCGTACTAATTCATTTATTAAACGAGCCAAATATAAATTAATTTGTTAGAATATTGAACTCAAAATTTTAACTTGTATCCACTTTATTTATCAACGAATTGAACACGAGCTGACTTGCGAACAATAAGTTAGGTTGTCAGCCGTATTACTGGGCGGCAAGTTGAAAAAAATTATATATAAAAAATTAAAATTTTAATCTAATAATTAAAATTTAAAAAAATATAATTTTTTTATATTTAGATTGACTTAAAGTCTAAATAGTAGAAAATTGTAGTATATATATTTGAGTTATATGGAGCCGAGCACCAGCGAGTTGCTCCCACCTCGTGTTCGGCTCGTTAATCTTTCACACTGAAAAATTCAACTAGTATTCGACTCATTTATTAAACAAGCCGATCAATCTTGACCTCATTTCAAGCTGAACATAAACTAACTTGCGAACAGCGAGATGAATTACATGCCTGCTTTAGTTATGAGACATTAATACAAATATATCAATTTTTATCAGCCACTTACACAAATTGCTTAATAAGTTAATACTATACTTGTCATTTTTAATATAAATATTTAACCAAATGGTCCCTTGTTTTAGAGGGATTGCACATGGCTTCCTTTAAAGATATCAAATAGTAAATATATTCCTACAAAATTTAAGTTATCAGATTTATCCCTTCAAAGATCCTTCCGTCTGTAAATATATTATTCTATTAAGAAAATTTATATAACCATGAGTTAAACAAACTAATAACAGTTAATTAAGGGATAAAATAACCTTTTTATTCTTTATATATAAATTTATATATAATTTGTATTCCAGTGTTGTATCTCGTCATCTTTCTCACCCTCTCCTCTTTTTCCATGGCGACGATGAGATCTATGGTGGTGGCGACTTTGAAGGCGAGACCCTCGATCGCGGTAAAAATGAGATACGCTGCACGTGCCGCGGCGAAGGCGAGAAAAGAGAGGATAGAAAAAAAAAAAGTTTTTTATAGAAACAAACATGTAAAGATAAAATAGTCATTTTACGCACTCACCATTAAAAAACTAACGGTGAATCAAACAGTAGAGACATATATAAACAAACTTAAATTTTTGGAGGAATATATTTACAAATCAAAGAATTTTTAAATGAATAAATCTGATAACTTAAATTTTATAGGGATATATTTACTATTTGTTATCTTTACATAGACCTATATAAACTTAATCCTACTTTATATGAAAAATGTTACTTGTACATCCTAATCTCACTTACCTAATGGGTAGGAGTGAATTGCTAGTCATATTAAATGACTAGTGAAATAATCCCACCTATTAGATGGATGAAGTGTGTGTATATAGCATTACTTATTTTATATTATAATGTGAGTTGATAATAGGAAGTATTTTATTTTGGGGAAAACTTCAAACTCCACTATGTAGTTTTACATTTTCTCACTTTAGTATTATATGATTTAAAGTGTATCAATTTAATATTCTATGATTTTTATCTTTTTATTTTTGATTCTACCAATTTTTTTTGTTAAATTAGTGATAAAGTTTTTTTATTTTTTTTGAGAGATAGGTAGCATGCTACCCGCTTCGTTTATTTCATTTAGAAAAAAACTTAGCTGAAAATGTGAATTAACTAGAATTCGAACTTGGGTCTCGAGTACCAACCACTAAATTCTTTACCACTTGATAAAGTTAAAACTAAAAAATACTAAAATGAATATTCGATAAACCTATGTGGAGATATCTGAAATTTTTTGTATATAATTTAACGAAATATTAACTAAAAAATTGACAAAAAATTAAAAATAAAATTATAAGATACTAACTTGATATACTTTAAATTACGAAATACTAAAAGGAGAAAGTGCGAAACCACATGGGTGGTTATTGAAGTTTACCCTTTATTTTGTTGCTAGATGATTTATGCACTTGCCTCGGGGGAGTCATCTTGTTCACGGCAATCACGGGTTTTGAACCTCCACAGCAAGAGAGAGAGAGAGAGAGAGAGAGAGAGAGAGAGAGAGAGATATTTAAAGCAACTGTGGGTGACGAGGAAACCCGCATCCATACGCCGGCTCCTTCGCCATCTTTGCAATCTATATACAGTACGAGAGGAGAAATTACTGCTTGCACATGTTTCATGCACCATAATGATTTATCTAAAATTAAAATTTTAATTTGATAGATATAATTTATAATATTTAAAATATTAATTAATTTATAAAAAATAAGAATTTAAGTGCAGTGGTATGGAGTCGTGTCGGAAACATGCCGGCACAGTACGGCACGTGTGAGTACCGAGCCGTGCCGATGCACGCAGGTCAAAAAAATTCTTATGTGCCGACACATAAGAACATAAAATATATATTTTCTTTAGCAACAAAATATTATAACTATTTATTATATCTTTTTATCACATCTTTTGAACTTTATTGAGAAAATTAATTACTAATTTGAAGAATAGAGGGTTTTGAGCTGTGCCATCGGCATGGGGTCTGCATCGTGTCGGTATCTTGTTGGCACGGTACGGCACGGTGGATACAGTCCATACCGACGGGCACTTAAAATCTTGATAAAAAGTATGTCAATTTTAAAAATTTATCATTATCTAGAAGGCAAGTAGTGTGTTAAAAATCAACACCTTAAACATTCAAAATTTATGATATTTTGACGTGTAAGTATTTTCGAACGTCAAAGAGCACTTCTGCCACAAAGTGAGTTTCGGTTTCAAGGTCGGATGATGGTGTCAACATAGCAAAAAGTACTAAGTTACCTAAGTATACACTCGTCTCGCTCAACCCTTCAGAAACACGATAGCCAAGCGTATTCACTAACAGAATTTAACCAAATTCAATAAACCCGACACGCGGTGCACTGTGCATCAGGTGTATACAATAATCTCTAGCTTTAATAAATAGTAGGGGGAAATGTGATGGGTTGGTCTGAGGAGGAGCCCTTTTGTGTCCCCTCCCACCCCCCAAATTAAACAGTGTATAGTATGTATTGGGGCCTTTAATGCATGAGAACAAGGAGAGTTCATGAGGGTCATAGGGCTTGCGTGAACCCAATCAGGGCCAGCATACATATATATATATATATATATAT
Source organism: Ananas comosus (assembly GCF_001540865.1). NCBI lineage: Eukaryota > Viridiplantae > Streptophyta > Magnoliopsida > Poales > Bromeliaceae > Ananas > Ananas comosus. Next base: position 62,115 of record NW_017893503.1, read on the forward strand.
ATATATATATATGTGTGTGTGTGTGTGTGTGTGTGTGTGTGTGGTATTTTATCCACCATCCATTACTTTCCCATCTGAGCTGATCATGATGATGATGATGAAAACGATGAGCCCCTCCCCTCTATTATAACTGTTTATTATTATTATTATTATTATTTTCAGAAAACAACAGTATTGTGTTTCAAGAGATCTGTACATTTACACCCTTTGGCATTTGCCTTCTGATGTTATTTAATAATGCAACACTACGAGCTAGCAGGTGTACGTATCAGTGCATGGGGTACGACTTGAAGCAATTGAATTTGAATGGCCTTGACATGTTTTGCCCTTTCTTTCATATTTTCTGTGTTTTTTTTTTTTTTTTTTTTTTTGAGTTGCCGTGACGGCATAGTTCCCCGATATTTTCACTATGCCCTAAGTTCATATTTGAATGCATAAATACCTTATTTAAAAAATACTTTTAATTTACTGAAAAAATTATTTTAATAATCGAGTAGAAAAAATATATAAAGTATAAAAATAAAAAAGAACTCAAAGCACGTAGCAACGTCACTCTTATTAAGGTTTGATCCGTCTATACCGTTCTGATAATTTGTGTACATTGGATCAATGAATAGCCTCGAAGTATAAATTTCAACTGCATTTGCACACATAAATTTGAGCTTTTGAACAATCACTCGATTAAAGTTGTCAAAAAGAAAAAGAGTAAGAAAACAAGAATGGATTTTTTATGAATAGAAACTTAAACTCTTCATCTATCCTTCAGCAGTCAATGCTATGGCTTATATAGACCACGAACGGATATTTCATGAAATGACACTTTATAAACGGATGTTTCATGAAATAACTTTTCAACTTGTGAGTTTTCATTTGATTACAACTACCATTTAGTTATAGGAGTCAAATTTAATGAATGCAAGTTTGTTCGTTTGATGGAGTGTGTGTATGTCCATTAGATATTTTGTGAATTTGTATAAAAAATCCACAAGTTTTGTTGCTTTTGCAAAATTGGACCGTATTTTTCGGTTTTGCAGATTCGGAACATATTTTCAGAAAACTAACCAAAATACCCTTGTTCTTTTCTCTCTCTCTCTCTCTCTCTCTTTTTCTCTCATTCTTTTTTTTTCTCTCCGAAGAGAGAGGCGGGGGCGGAGGCAGAGGTGGCCTTCCTTGCCTCTACCCCACGCGTCCTCGCACGCATCCGCGTACCACCCGCCATCCTTGCCTTCAACCCCATCATGGTTGCGCTCGCTGTCGCCCTTTGGGACGCCCCTCCTCGCCTCCGCCCCATGCGCCCTCTCCTGCCCCAGCTCATCCCCCGCCCTCCTCGCCTCCGACCTCGCCGAGGCTGTGTCGCGATCCTCTTTTTTTTTTTTCTCTCGGAACTTTCTCCACCGCCTCCGTGGCCCTTCACGACGATAACAAAGACAGCACCACGTTCTCTAACTCCACCTCCACTGCAGCAGATTTTTCACCCACTAAATTCACTTTTGGGAATTCGCCGTTCTCACCGCCGCCAATGACCACAAAAAGAAAGCGCTTCTCGGCGCCAAGAAGCTCGCTGGCAGGGGAGGGGGCACGCGACCCACCATGCCCACAGGGGGCCGACGATGAGCGAAGTGGAGACGTAGGACAGCGCAACGACGCCAGAGAAGAGGGCGGGGCGGCGGCATCCCAGAGGACAGCGGCGAGCCCGGCCTCGACTTGGTCGAAGACGAAGAGGGCGGGGGGTGCACGAGAGCATCTCTGGACCTCTAGTCAAGCACTTTTGTTTACCTAAAATAGAAAAAAAAAAAAAAAAAAAAAAACTAAAGGTCAAAAACTAAAGATTAAGTAACAAGAACTAGAGAAGAAGGAAAAATAATATAAAGTTACGCTATTTTAAAAAAAGTTGTACTGTTATAGACGTAAGTTGCACTCTTTGATATGTAAATTGCATCCTTTAAAATAAAAGTTATACTCCTTAAACGAAAGTTACACTCTTCAAATGTAAGTTATATCTAAATTTTAATTTTATATAACTTGAATTTTTTATTTCATCTTAAATTTAAAGTTGAAATTTAATTATACGATTTAAATTAAAATTTATAAAATTTTAAAATAAAATTAAAATTTGAGTTTAAATTGTGAATTAAAGTTAATTTTTGAAATTGAAAATTTTAAAGTAAATGTGAAACATATACTTAAATTTTGGATTTATCAAAATTTAAAAAATATATAAAAAAATTCAATTTATATTAAAAAAAACAATATATAAGGATATTACAGATATTTTCTAATTAAATATAATATATGAATTTATAAAATATAATTTTTATTATAATTTTTTGATTAAATATGATGCACTAATTTATCTTAATTTGAAAATAAATTAAAATAATTATGACGTGCATTTGCAAGCATACTCAACTTGTTACGTTGTTTCCGATAAATCGAGTTTTGACCGTATCTTTATTACGGCGAAACAAACAGTAAAAATAATCATTTTCGGCCGAAAACGATTTCGCTCCTCTCCATTTTTATCCAAACAAATAGGCCTTAAGGGGAACCGCACTTCACTCACAATGCTTGCCGGCCGGTGACCATGCTTTTGACTGGTGATTGATTTTGATACCAACTGTGACACTCTGCCCTAGGCTCGGTCAGCCCTCTTAATCTCTTAGTAGATTTAGTTATTGCTCAAAATGTTATAATCGAGTTAAGAGCACTCTTCCAAATTCGGTGTGTCACAAATCCTGTCCCTCAAACCGTCAACTCGACCCATCCAACCCTCTCCGCCGGACTTAACCTGTCAACCAGACCCATAAATTCAAGGTCGATCCAGACCCACAAATTTAGTGGGTGTTCCCAATCAGACCAGGCCGTGCCGACCTAATAATTTCCGGTCTTCAATAACACTTTTTATTATATCCCTACGGTCACAGTGCTACAGACGCTTTCGTGCAGCTCTTACATAAACCACCGGATCAAAATCCGGTAGTTATTAGGGCGCGTGGTTAGGTCACGACAACACGGACATATGGTGAGCCCACCTCTTCCTTTTCTTTT
>NW_017893504.1:0-29209 GCF_001540865.1 Ananas comosus
ACCCGTACCGGTACGCGGCCTGCTGAAGGCTACCCGAGAGCTGACCAAAAATCCTACTTTTTGGATTTTGGTACACAGCTTTAAACCACAATTCTCGGGACTCGAACCATAGGTCGGAACACTGTCAACGACCTACCAGAAAGTCTGGAAAAGTTCGACACACAGATCAAGCACTCGAACCTCGCAATTTGCAAAGGTCCAGTGTGTTACACAGCAACTCCTTGAATTAGACATGAAGAACACAGCCAAAACACTTCACTTCACCCTTCCAAAACTGGCCCCAAGTCCTCCCAAAATAGTAAACGTCGAGCGGGGCGCAAAGTCGGTGCGAAACGTCGATTTCTACTCAAAGAGAGAGAAACCCTAGAGAGAGAAAGTGGGGAAGGTGCAAAACCCTTTTCTCTGAGCTTTAGCATCATCCACAAGCTCCAGGAGTCGTGCTGGGGCCAAATAGATAGATATAAGAAGTGAAATTACCAAATTAGCCTTGCTGCCACGTATCTGCCACTATGTACCGGTACAAGGTGATGGCTGTACCGGTACACAATGTAAAATTTCGCCAGAAATACACTTTCTTGCTTCCGGCCAATCGATCACTTCCCTAACTTGTCCAAAAACTTGTCTAAGCCTTTTAGAAGATGTAGGATAGTTCCACTTATCATTCCACACACTCGAACTTAGCAATGTGCTAAAGTTCAGTGTACTACAAACGCGTTCGTTATACCCCCAATTAGGTTTGTATAGGGTCAATTTAGATCAAACCCAAACATTTACAAAATCCCCCTTTTTGGAGCCCTAGCATTCAACTCTTGCAAAATGCCCTATTTCATCTCATGATTCAAGCATTTATCATCTATTTGGCATTCTAGGAGTACATAAAATCCAATTCTAGAACATATAAACCAAGTTCTAGAAATCTACCATTGTTAAGCATCAAAGCTTACCTCAACAAACTCCTCCAATGGTGAGAAAGAAGATGAGAAAAAGAAGCTCCTTCTTCTTAGCTTCCTTCTCCTCATTTTTCTTCTCTTTCTCCTTCTTCTTCTTTTCCTTCTTTTCTTCTCCTTTCCTTCTTAGAGAGAGAGAGGGAGGGTTTTTGGGGTGATACGGTGAGGGAAAGGGAGAGAGAGAGGTTCTAATCCTCTCTATACTTATAACCCATGCACAAAATGCCAATAAGTCCCTCAACAAGTCTCTTCTTGCAACAGCCCGAACTGGGCATTTTCGGGTCTCTGGGACCGATCCCAGGCAGTGAGAGACCGGTCCCCGAAGGACCAAAGTTCCAAACTTAGTCAATTTTTCAGCATTTTCAGCCTTCGTCCGTTTTCACTCCGTTTTCGCTCGTTTTCGCTCGTTTGACCTCCAATTCATTTCAAATCGAACCGAGACTCTCCAAATATGTTTTCCAACATGTTTTCATCATCTTTTCATCCACTCTAATGCCGGATTTAGTCCACGGTCCAACATAGCCTTTCGGGTTTCGTTTTCACGCCCTATGCACACTGAAGCACCCGAATGCTCCCGAACTTCGCCGGAATGATTCCAATGGCTTTCTAAGCTAACATACATCGTAATTTCATGTTAGAAGTTCGGTATATTACAGTTTCGATGGAGTCGATCCACATTTCCATGATCCACGAATCTACATCCTCTCCATCAAAGGTAGGGGGATCAAATTTCTTGAAGGTCACGAGGGCCGCCAAAGCTTGCTTCCTCTCCGCCTCCACCCCTGCATTATCGGGAGTCGGATTGCCCGACCCTGAAGGAAAGATCTCCGCCACAACTCATGGTCGAGTAGCTGGTGCGGATACCAGCTGCTCCACAATCTCTTGGAGTCTTTTAATTCGCTCCAGCTTGCGCATGGCAGCCTCCTGTTGACGCTGCACCACATCTGCTTGTCGCCTCATCACTCCAACGAGTGTGGCCAACTGATCACGAAGCTCTGAGTCTCCACTTGCCTCAGATTGCTTAGGGACATCACTCGTCCCATCCCGTGCTGATCTGGATAAAGATCACCTACGCGATGCCATCATTTTCTAAAACACAACAACCCGATTCACTCTCAACCCTTTAGGTCGAGCACGAAATAATTTACATCGACACAACTCAAATCAGGCGAAAGTCAAACAAGGGAGCCTATTCTCATCCCTTGGTTTCATGTTGTCGCGCGCCAACATGAACACACTCGGCTGCGAATAAACCACACCTTGAGTCTACCTCTAACATCCTTTTTAGAGGCATAAAACACACGACCCAATCGACTCATCTTTCACCACCAGTTACAAGTCCTCGCCTCTTACAAGCCTAAGTTCTTATGGTTTACTATCCTAGGGTCTCCTAGATCCATCTAAACTATTTTCTTTATCCTCTTTATGCTCTGATACCATATTATCTGTCACGCCCCGAGACCTGCCTATTTGGTCGGATTCGAGGGTGCTGACAGACTGCCGAATGGACAGAGTTTTTTCTGTACGTCCAAGGCGTCGCAACAGTACAAGTCAAGAGGTTCCAAACAGGAACATATTTCACATACTGAATGCATAAGAGAAGGTACCGAAAACATAAAGTACTAATCTATTACATGCATTCAGCTCATTTACATCCAATTTACATTTTGACTCTTTTGCTTCCAATACATACAACTATTACAAATTATTACAATTTGGTTCTTTTCATTTCCACCCCTAAGATAGACTGTAACAATGTGAATCCTCGAAGTCCGAGGGTTGCACTTCGTCCAGGATCGCCTAATGGTCAAATGGATAAGCTTTGGAAAAGCTTAGGATGCACGAGAATCGAGAAGTGCATTAGAATGGAGTCCGCGAGAGCAAATAATGCAAATAGCATTTTTGGGCTGAAGTTGCTCTCGGGGACCGGTCTCTGGAGGTGAGAGACCAGTCCCATCAGCCGAAGGCTGTGGGGTTGCTGATGCAACCGGTCCCTGGCAGAGGAGGGACCGGTCCCAGCCTGCGACATCAGTGAGAAGAGCCGAAAATCGGCTAAGTCCCGAAAGTATAGCTCTCGGGAACCGGTCTCTCTGAGAGGAACCGGTCTCCCGAGGACCGGTCTCTCAGGGAGGGACCGGTTCCCGAACGCGTGTCCGCGGGGGAAGGCCCCGGGGACCGGTCCCAGGTCGGGGAGACCGGTCCCTCCGCGCGCAGGATGCCCAGAGAGGGCTGTGTAAGAGACGAAAAGTTGAGGGGCCTTTGGGGATATTGTTACAATATGTGAGAGGGTATTAGAGAGGGATATATATCTCTCTCTCTCTCTCACTCCCTCAGCCTCTTTCTCTCTCTCCCTCTCTCTGATCGTGCGAAGCAGGGAAAGAAGGAAAAAGGGAAAGAAAGAAAGGAGAGAAAGGAAAAGAGAGGAGAAAAAGAAGGAGAAGATGGAGGAGATGCAGGAGATCGTCGCCATCGTCATCCTCTTCGTCTTCTTCTTCTCCTTGGAGCTCTTGGAGAGGTGAGTTTCATGGCTTCTCATGGTGATTTCTTTGAGATGGGTTCTAAAACCCTAGAAATGGATTTAGTGGTACCCTAGCATGCTATTTAGATGATTTCACCCCAAATCATAGATCGATTTGGTGGATTTGGCAATAATGGCATCTAGGGCATCAAAGTGGGGTTTTTGTAAATAGATGAGATTGATCTCATTTGACCCCTTGTTAACCTAATTGGTAGGTAACGAAACACGTTGGCGAAGTCGGTTCGGCAATCCGATAAGCCATTGCGAAGATATTGGAGAAGCGGGCGCTCGGAGCTTCGTTTTCCCCCGGGAGGCCGAGGCGACGTCCACAAATTGTGAGAGCGGGTCCCGAGCACCGTAGCGGCAAGGCGAAGGTCGCCGACACTCGAAACAGCGAAGCGACGCGCTCTTGGGGAGCCACTGTAAGATCGGGCCCAAGCGGGTGCCGAGTGCCGCGGGAGGCGGATTGCAAGTGTCGACGAGCAATCGGAAAGCTACTTAAGGTGGGTTGTGCTTACCGAAGCGACTAGGTCCCCCTTTATGTCTTAGCAATATAATCACTTGTTGATGCATGTGCATGTAGACATGAGTGAAATAAGGAATGCATATTAGATAAGATGCAAGGATGAAATGCTAAGTAGAAGGCATAATGAATGTAGCATGTGTATAATGCTAGTTAAGATAAAGAATGCAAAGTAGCATCTTGAAAGCTAAGTAGATAATAATGATAACTCTAGTGTGAGTAGAGTTGATTGGACAACTAGGTTGTCAGGTAGATCGAGTGGCATCTAACCTAGTGTTAAAGAACATAGATTGAGTAGTAAACCTAGAGTCGAACAATCTAGGTGTGTGGCATCGAACCTAGCGTTAGTAAACCTAGGTCGAACTAGTAAACCTAGAAATGGACATCTAGGCAAAGAGGACAAGAACCTAGCAAGTGTACCTAGGTTAAGTGACATGGACATAGAACCTAGAGTGTTGGAACCTAGGTTGATGAGTATAGTGGTATAGCCACTAGATTGAGCTAGGTCGACAGTATAGGGTTGGCTATGAACCCTCGACCTGTGGTAAGTGGATTCCGGAATCCCAGGACTTATGATGTCCCTGGTACAGGCTAGGGCGTTCGTGCGACGATTTCGCCGCCGAGCTTGGTACCGTGGGTAGATTGGGGGCGATCACATGGAGATCACCGCCCGGGGCTTGAACCATTGTGCTGGCGTTTGTGCGACGATTTCGCCGCCAGAGTGGTTAAGCCATTTGAGGATCAGACCGCCAGAGTAGACTGAATCCATGCTGGGTAAGTACGATGCGGGTGCCTCCAGGTGACTGAGTCTGACATGATCGTTGTTGGGTGTGGTGCGACCCGTTCGCCGCCAGACGGTATGTCATGTCTCGAGCTCACGCTGGGTATGTGCAACGCGATCGCCACCGATGGTCAAGTCTTGTGACTCGAGCCGTATTCAGCGTGTGCGACGATTTCGCCGCTAGGAGGCTGAGTCAGAGAGAGTGCGGTAGGCTGTTGAGCAGCCAGTGCGCGGACTATCCGCAGATGATTGACTCGAAGCCGAGTCGGGTGGTTAGCTATGATAAGGTAGAGGAACCCTTATGGCTAGAGATAGAGGCTTGAGCCAAGGTAAATAGAAACCTTAGGGTAAAGATGTAAGCTAAAGTAGCCAAGTAAAAGTAGAATTTAAATGATCTACTAGTTGTTGCATGATTTTCATATCGCATATTGTTAGGCCTAACATGTATTTCAATTGAATATATATATGCATTGTATATTGTTGAACTGACATGTTGCAGGGCCTACTTAGACCTATCGGTCGAGCTTTTCCCTTGGGTGGCCGTACCCACTGGGAACCATGGAGTTGGTTCTCACCCCACGTTGTTTTGGGGTTTTCAGGTCGTTCGTGTGCGGCGCAGCGGCGCGAGGCGAGGGCGTAGCTCAGTAGATAGCGCCCCACCACAGAGACCGAGGTAGCAGTACCCTGAGGCAGTCTAGCTTAGGGGTCGAGAAGGCGAGAATCAAGATGTACTAAACTTGTAAAATAGATGATGTAATACATTGTGATTGTAATCGGAAGTAAAATGTAAACTGAGATGTGTTTAAATGAATGCTCGTAATAGCAAGTAGATTATGTATTTGATACTTCCTTATGCAATCTGGATTGATATCCGTTCCTTGTTGGAACATTCGTTGATTGTTGGATTGCGACGCCTTGGGCGTACTGGGGAGACTCTGTCCGCGTACAGGAAAATTCTCGGTCCGTCCGGCGGTCTGTCGTCGGCGCCGCGACCCGGTCCAAATAGGCGGTTGGTCGCGGGGCGTGACATAGACCACCCTGGGGTACTGCTATCTCTGGTCTCAGTGGTAGGGCGCTATCTACGGAGCTACGCCCTTGCCTCGCGCCGCCGCGCCGCTCGCGTGTAGACCTGAAAAACATGGGGTGGGAACTATTGTCCATAGTTCCCAGTGGGTACGGCCACCCAAGGGAAGAGCTCGACCCACGAGGTCCAAAGGAGGCAAAACAACATTTTAGTCCAACAGATATATATATATCATCATATAATTTATGCAACTAACAGCTATCATGCTTCTGCCTCACAACATGCAACATGCAAATAATGCAACAATACAAGTAGATCTACTGATTCTACTTTCTATCTTACTGTCAAAAGCTCATCCAACTAGCTCTCATCCAACTAGCTCCTAAGGTTTTCTTCTACCTTGGCCAAGCTAATCACTCGACTTTGTCTCGAGTCAATCATCCGCAGAATACCGCTCATATCCAGGCTTGAGAAGAAGGACGACTCACACGCACCTCAGCTTGAAATCCACTCGGCTGTAAGTCATCCACAGCTCTAAGTCATCCACAGCCCACCGCTGTACTTGACTTAGCCACCTGGCGGCGAAATCGTCGGACACGCCGAACAATGGCTCAAGTCAACTGGCGGCAAAATCCAATATCTGGCTTAACCATCTGGCGGCGAAATCGTCGCACATGCTGAACAATGGTTCAAGCCTTCGGGCGGCGAAATCGTTGCACTCACCCCTCTTTCCCTTCGTATCGGTCTCGACGGCGAAATCGTCGCACACGCCCACTCCTTGATACCAAGGTCACCACAAGTCTTGGGATTCCGGAATCCACTTTCCACATCTCAAGGGTTAGCCTCATATCCTATAATGTCGACCTCTCTAGGTTCAACTCATGTATATCTTAGCGGTCCTTCTACCACTATAATTCACAACGTAGGTTCAACCACGCTAGGTGTCACTACATGTCATAACCTAGGTTCAACCACGCTAAGTTCTATGTCATTTCCACCTAGATCTCGACTCTAGGTTCACTGTTCAATCTATGTTCAATGACACTAGGTTCAATGCCACTCAATCTACTAGTTATCCTAGTCATCCACACCTAGGATTCGTAGTTTTCATGTCCTTATTTTCCAATTGTCGAGTTCTCTAATCAACCTAGAGTTTATCGACCCAAATTCACATTCATATGAATCTAACATATTCTCATAATATATCAATATGCATATATCATCTAGCATCTCATGTACATGCCGATATCATAATCGTCATCCAACGGTAGGTAACATCAACTAGCATAATATGATTCATACATTCATATTATCATATACAACCTACCACTACACATATATGCATCAACAACCAACCACACTTCACTTTGGCATGGAAGTGACCTAATCACTTCGGTGAAGCACAACCCACCTAGCAACGCTTTTCGATTGCTTGTCGACACTTGCAATCGGGCTCCCGCAGCACACGTTGTCCGGCTCGAACTCGCAATCAATCATCGAACGCGTACCGATCTTCAACCTAGAGTTGTCAGGGGCTCTCCTCTATCCTTCAATTTGAGAATTAGGAGATCAATTAGGTTCAAAACCCTTAAACCCCAAAACCCCTAATTTCTAAACCCTAGTTTTCTCATATACTCCAAAGATCCTAAAAACTCATGGAACAACACACCTAGAACAACCTAGGGATCTCTAGAATACCATCCATAAAGGATTTACTCAAAACCCTAAATTGTAACCAAAATGCAAACCTCGAGTCGGAAGCACGCCGCGCCACGTAGCGCTCGAGGGCTCGATCCGCTGCTCCCAACGCGTTCCCAAGCTCGCTCTCCGCCAACACCTCGAATTTGGGAGAGAGATCTTGAGAGGGAAAGGAGTAAACTAGAGAGAGAGGGGAGAGTTTCTCTATCTACATATGTGTATGTGTGTGTGACATGGCTGAGGGAGGAAAAAGGAAGAGGAGAGGGACTCCCTTTTATAAAGTCCACCTCTCAAATTACCAAAATGCCCTCCTTTTTCCCGAGCAACTTTCGCGTGCGAGGTCCGGACCTTGGCTCTAGGGTTCGGACCTCGTAGGTCCAACGGCCCCAGAAAAACTGCATTTCTCCGAAATGCTTCGTTTTTGCACTTTGCCGGATTTAGGTCAAAGTCCAACATAGTTCGTGCCCAACTCGCACAAAAAATACTCGAATGCTCCCGAATTTCGTTGGAACTATTTCAAACAGTTTTTCCAAGCTAATATCCACCGAAACTTCATAACCATAGAAGTTCGGTATATTATATCTACCATAGAATAAAGCCGGGTCGTCGACCCCTGCCGATGCTTCTCAGTAGAATCTGGACCTATGTAAAGTCCCATCCGATACTGTAGTTAGTCAAAACCTGCTAATTACAAAAGCCTATGATTCTATGATAATCCAAACAGGCGAACAATTGGGTTTCCGGATCTCATTCAATGGTCACCGAATAATCACCCAATTGTCGCACTGACTCATCGGAATGTCACCCCAACCCATGGGTTGTCCCTAAACAATCCAAATTCATAACCCACCTTGTCCGCTGTCCCAAAACGTCAATCTTTTGCTATTGGAATAGCCGCACAAAAAGTACACCAAAATAAAAAAAAATTGAGATCCCGAAAATGACCATTTCAGCACCGAAACTACCCGCAGCCCTCTTGTCTGAAACCAAAGGTGTCAAACCTCATTCTACAAACAACCGATAAGGCTACAACACCGCTGCAAATTATAGCAACTTATGTGACACGAAAACATGGTCGACACTGCTCGATTTTCGCATTTTGGGGTTCAGATTAGTCTCGAAGTGTTTCAAAACGCGCAAAAAATCATTCACCATCTTTGCTGTCCCAAAACATTCACTTTTGGGGTGTCGGGACAGCCACACACTAAGTGGTGCAATCCGGCTACGAAATCCCCAAAACCCATCGAACCGGGTTCCCAAATTGCCGTTTTCGGCTCTTAAACCCATTTAGCATCGCTGACTGGTCCATACTCTGCACCACGGAGTGCCTGTCACGCCCCCGCCCCGAAACCCCTACCAATTTGGCATGGTTCGGGCACGGCGAACGGACGCCGAACGGGCAGCAACTCCTCTGCCCTCCCAAGGCTCACAACCTGATCATATACAAGAATTTACCCAGAAAAATTAAATTCATACATACACGATCAACGGGGCACAAATAGTGCCAACAACGAAGAGCAAGTAATCCACAAGATACAAGAGAGAACTACTAACTATTACATCATATTTGCATTCTTTATACAATTACATTTTCTTTCCCAAAATGAATACATGCTCATCAAGTACATAGCTCCCCAAAGTCCTCACCTTCATGAATCTCACTCAAATACATAGGTGTACTAATGCAAAAGGAAAGCTACTACATACTACTGCTCGGGCGCGATGCCCTTGCCGCGGTCCTCGCCCGGCGAACTGGTACTAGGCCCTGCAACAAAGTGGGGTGAGAACTATCTTCCATAGTTCCCAGTTGGTTCGGCCGCCGACTCCGCCGATCTCCCCACTAGGTCCGAGTGGGCAAAAGCAGATAGATAGATAGGTAGATAGATATCAAGCTGTAAATGACATAATAGGAAAACTATCCTACTATGCCCAAAGTCATGTATCATGCATGCATGTATCATATAGTGAAATGTCAACTACTATGCTACCATGTCCAACCATAATGTCCAATAAGCAATGTTCAATTAACGATGCTATACTGTTGTTCAATCAATCCTTGGCGATCCACTTGGGTTCGCCCACAACTCACCTCAAACCTCGTATGGTAAGGAGACGCGCTTCGCTCTTAAACCCCCCGTCTGCAAGACATCAACTCGTTCTTCTCGCACCAAACTCCGGAGTGCACGAAGACTCGGGTGGAGTGACCACCACAAGTATAAACAGACTGTGAGTATGATCAATCCTCTCAACTCGAGGATACCCTATCAACTCTAAGGTTACAAGTCACTCGGGAATCCACCTAGTCCAATGTCCAAATACTATGTTTGGCCTCATCATATGTTTATGCAACAAGTCATTTTCTAGGAAATCCACCTATCCCTAAGTTTACATGCTTCTAGTGTTATTTACACTAAGTCATATACTATTCATCATGTCTTTACATTCATCGGGTTCATCTCTCTTCCTCAGCACTATAGGATTCAAATGTTAAGACCCAATCCTTATCTAGCCGAAATCATGCATTTCTACTCATACATCGATGTCAATAGCAAGCATAAGGAATGGAAATACGATGCAATCCTACAATGCATATGAAAGAGATACAAATCATAAATGCTAAGACATAGAAAGGAGCCCGGTTGCTTCAGGATGACACCCCCAACCTTTCGATGGTACGAAGGTTCTAGAAACGCTTCCCAACGAACGTTACGACGAGGTCTCGGCCTCCTTGGTCCAAAACGGTGCTCAATCGGTTATATTTCGCCGATAGCTTTTCACCCGCCCGACGAATCGAAAATCTGACTTCGCCCCCGCGTTTAGACACCTATCAGTTGGGTTTACAAGCTATCAAATGAGATCAATCTCATCATTTGTCAAAGACCCCAATTTGGAGCTCTAGGTTTGTACCTATAGCAAACCACCAATAAATCCCTAAATTCTAGCTTAAAGCATCAACTAATCATGCTAGGGTTCCATTTGACCCATTTCTAAAGCTAGAAATCCACAACCCTAGGTTCTACCATTGTTAGGGTTTAAGAGCTTACCTCTTAAGCTACACCAAAGGGGAGAGGAGAGGGAGGTGAAGGTGTCCAAGGCCTTCTCCTTGATCTCCTTCTTCTCCACCTTTTTTTCCTTCTTCTTCTTCCTCTTATTCTTCTCCTTCTACCTTGCTCAAGAGAGCGAGAGAAAGAAAGAGTTTAGTGAAAGAGAGAGAGAATGTGAGAGTGAGGGTGAGAATGAGAGAGAGGAGAAGGCTCAATCCCTCTATAACCCTCAATTCATGGCATTTTGCATAAAAGCCCCTCCACTTTACTTCTCTCAACCTGCCCTGCCTGGGCAATTTTCGTGCGGAGGGACCGGTCCTTCAACGGGAGGACCGGTCCCCGAGAGCAATTCCCTGCAACACGCGTACGGGAACCGGTCCTTGCTCGAGAGACCAAACCTTGGAGGACCGGTCCTTGCCCGAGAGACCGGTTGCATCGGGCGCCTGCCGCAACCCTCAGCTACGGGAACCTGTCCTTCCCACCAGGGGCCGGTCCCCGAGAGCAGTTTTGCGCATACCTCCCCTCTGCCAGAATTCCTGCTTACGGGAACCGGTCCCCGCCGCCAGGGACCGGTCCCCGAGAGCAGAATCTGCCAAGTGTAGATTTTGCATCATTTGCTCTCACGGACTCGACTCCAAAGCAGTTTTTGTATTTTGGACATCTTTAGCTCCTCCGAAGCCTAACCACTCGACAATTAGTCGATTCTGGATGAAGTCCAACTCTCGAATTTCGAGAATTTACTTCCTTACATCCTCCCCTCCTTCAAAGGAGTTTCGTCCTCGAAACTGATTCAACTTAATTTAAACTCAGTTTCTATACCTTATTCCTCAAACAAGTGAAGATGATGCTTCCTCATCAGATCCTCGAGTTCCCAGGTGGCCTCGCGATCATCATGATTGCTCTACCGGATCTTCACGTAGGGAATCTCACGATTTTGCAGCATTCGCACTTCTCGGGCGATAACCATCATCGGAAACTCCTCGTAGCTCAAGTCTTCTTGGAGTTCCGGCGGCTCGTATAGCATCGCGTGCTCGGGGTCATGAATGTACTTGCGAAGGTTGGAGACATGGAACACATTGTGTACATTCGCGAGCTTTGGCGGCAAAGCAAGTCGATAGGCCACCGTGCCAATTCGCTTTAATATCTCATATGGTCCAATGTACCGGGGACTCAACTTTTCCCGCACTCCAACCGCTTCACACCCTGCATTGGTGAAACTTTTAAGAATACGCGGTCACCCACCACAAATTCTATGTCTCGGCGGCGCCTATCAGCATAGCTTTTCTGTCTCGACTGCGCCGTGAGCAATCGCTTGCGAGCAATGCGGACTTTCTCCTCCGCTTCTCGCAACACGTCTGGGCCGAACTCTGCACGCTCACCCATATCGCTCCAGTGTATAGGAGACTGACACTTCTGCCCGTAGAGGGCCTCAAACGGTGCCATCTCTATACTAGCATGATAACTGTTGTTGTAGGCGAACTCGACCATCGGCAAATGATCACACCAACTCCCTTTATAGTCGATGACACACGCCCGTAGCATATCCTCCAGAGTTTGAATGGTCCTTTCTGTTTGCCCATCTGTCTGAGGATGGAATGCTGTACTAAAATCGAGCTGTGTGCCAAGGGCTTCCTGCAGGCTCTTCCAGAAGTGTAAGGTAAACCGGGGGTCGCGATCCGACACGACCGATTTCGGCACCCCTTTTAACCTCACTATCTCATCAAGGTATACCTGTGCCAACTTGTCACCTGCCCACGTGGTGTGGATCGCCATAAAGTGAGCCGACTTCGTCAATCGGTCCACAATTACCCAAATCGCATCATTTGCCGCCAGTTGAGCGAGGCAAACCGACCACGAAATCCATCGATATATCTTCCCATTTCCAAACGGGGATCGGTAGGCTTTGAAGCTTACCC
Source organism: Ananas comosus (assembly GCF_001540865.1). Lineage (NCBI taxonomy): Eukaryota > Viridiplantae > Streptophyta > Magnoliopsida > Poales > Bromeliaceae > Ananas > Ananas comosus. The sequence continues at coordinate 12,452 of NW_017893504.1, forward strand.
GCTGGAAATTGGCGCTCCGCTTTCACTTGTTGGCATACTAAACATTTCGCCACGAAGCGTCCAACATTGCCTTTCATTCCAGGCCACCAGTAGTGCATTTTCAATCCTTGATACATCTTGGTGCCGCCGGGGTGATCGCAATAAGGCGACCAATGTGCCTCTTGCAAGATTAGCTCTCAGATCTCCTTATTATTTGGCACACACCATCGATTTCGGAATCGAAGTGCACCATCGGCGTCTACCATGAAATCGCCGCCACGACCCTTCTCGATGTCGTGCCGCACCTTTTGGAGTTCTGGGTCCGCGGGTTGCAGATTCTTAATTCTCTCCAACAAGGTCGGTTGGACAACGAGCGCCATCAACTGGGCCGGAATCTCGGGAGTAACCACCTCAAGGTTCATTCGCTCCAAGTCCAGCCATAGGGGTGTTTGATTTGTAACCTACATAGCGAGGTTCTCCGCTGACTTTCTGTTGAGCGCATCCGCGACCACATTAGCTTTCCTGAGGTGGTAAAGAATGTACACGTCGTAATCCTTTAATAGCTCCAGCCACCGCCGTTGTCGCATATTAAGCTCATTCTGTGTGAACAGATATTTTAGGCTCTTGTGGTCGGTATAGATCTCACAATGGGCACCGTACAGGTAGTGCCTCCACAGCTTCAAGGCGAAGATTATCGTCGCTAGCTCCAAGTCGTGAATGGGGTAGTTCTTTTCATAGCTCTTCAGCTGACGGGACGTATAAGCGATTACCTTCCCGTTTTGCATTAGTACACACCCCAAACCCATATAAGATGCATAGCTATAGACCACAAAGTCTTCACCTTGCACCGGTAAGGCGAGCACCGGAGTCGAAGTCAAACTTTCCTTCAACACCTTAAAACTTCAGTCGCACTCGTCGCTCCAGACGAATTCGGTGCCCTTCTGAGTCAGACGGGTAAGTGGAATTACTATCTTTGAAAAGCCTTCCACGAACCGTCTATAGTAACCCGCCAAACCCACAAAGCTTCTAACTTCCGTGACGTTCGTTGGGCGCGGCCAATCCTTGATTGCCTCAACCTTCCTCGGGTCTACAGAGACTCCACCCGCGGAAATCACATGCCCTAAGAAGGCGACCTCTCGTAGCCAGAAGTCACACTTCTTCAGCTTAGGATATAGCTTCTCCTCCCGAAGGACTTGAAGCACTAATCTTAAATGCTCGGCATGTTCCTCGTCGTTGCGAATATAGACCAATATGTCGTCTATGAAGACCACGACAAATCGGTCCAGGAACTCTCTGAAGACACGGTTCATCAAATCCATGAATGCCGCCGGGGCATTCGTGAGCCCGAATGGCATGACCGTGAATTCGTAGTGTCCATACCGTGTGCGGAACACGGTCTTCTTGACATCCTCCGGCATGATCTTCAATTGGTGATAACCGGATTGCAAGTCTATCTTCGAGTACACACACGACCCCTGCAACTGGTCGAACAAATCATCGATTCAGGAAAGTGGGTACTTGTTCTTAATCGTGACTCTGTTCAGTTCTCGAAAATCCACACAGAGTCGAAATGATCCATCTTTCTTTCGCACAAACAACACCGGGGCTCCCCACGGTGATACACTTCGCCGAATAAATTGCTTGTCGAGGAGGTCTTGCAACTGACTCCTCAACTCCTTCAGTTTTGCCGGCGCCATTCGATACGGAGCCTTCGAGATCGGCGCAGTGCCGGAAATCAAGTCTATGACGAACTTGATCTCTCGATCCGGCGGTATCCCCGGTAACTCCGCAGGAAACACATCCGAGAACTCCCGCACCACTGATAACTCCTCCAGAGCCGGCCACTCGATCCACTTCTACAACGGTCGCTAAGAAAGCTGCGCAACCGCTGTTGACCAACTTTCTTGCTCTTGTCGTCGACACCATCATGGCGAAGCACGAGCTCTGACAAGCCCGATAAGTGAACTCCTTCTGTCCTGGCTCACAAAACGTAATCACCCTGCTCTTGTAGTCGATCGTTGCGTGATACTTCGAGAGCCAGTCTATACCCAATATGACATCGAACTCTTTAAGATTCTTGAGCTCTAGCTTCCTAATGGGCATTATCCAATCGCCTACTTGTATTGGACATGATGAGCATTCTGTGTAGGTATTAAATGTCGACCCAGGGCCCTCAACTCGCCACTTGTCACTCACCTCTATGAGTATGTCATGCATGCGTGCGAATGATTTACTGATGAATGAATGTGTGGCACCAGTATCAAACATAGCCCTAGAGTGAATTTCGTTAATCAGAACCATACCTGCCACAAGGCGATGCTCCTCCGCCTCCACAGGCTCCTCGGCTTGGACCTGAGCGGCAAATACTCGCCCGCTCGGTGCCGATCGCGTCATCTTGGACTGACGCGGAGCCATGGCACGTCCCGCCGACGCCGCCATCGGTGGAGCTCCTCCATAGTGAGCTGCAATCACCGGCACTGATGCAATGGATGGGGCAGGCGAGGCTCTACCTCCCGGGCAATCTCGAATGAAGTGCCCCGGTTGCCCGCACTTGAAACACTTGCTTTGGCGTTGCTCATAACGCGCCGGTTGGTGGTCTCCGCCGCAGATGACACATCGCCGCGCTCCACGGCCCTTGTACTGCATCCGCGGATACTTCGGGGGTTTCTTGGAACTCGACTGTCCTGCTGAACCGCTGCCTTGACGTTTCTTGCCCTTGTCTTTGGACTCGGCCAGCAACTCCCGTTCCTCTCGCACGTGGGCGTCTCCATGCTCTGCCCATAGTGCACGGTCAAAAACCTCCGCAAAAGTCAGGAGCTTGAGTATCTGCACCGCTTTGTAGATCCCTAGCCATAGTCCCCGTAAGAACCAATTGGCCCTGTCCCGATCATCCTTCACCACATCGGGGACACAGTCAATGATGTGGGAAAATTCTTGTTCATAGTCCGCCACTGTGCGGTCCCCCTGTCTTAGCTTGCGGAATTTCTCCTGTAACTTCCGCTTCACTGTATCAAGGAAGTAGTTGGCGAATATCGCCCTCTTGAACTCCTCCCATTGCATCGAGGGGAGATCAGAGGGCCGATCTCGTTTTACCCTCTTCCACCAAACCTTCGCCGCTTTTTCCAAGCAGTGAGTGGCGAGGTATACCTTATCCCTTTCCAAGGTGCTCAAATCCTCGAAGAGCGTCTCCATCGAGTCTATCCACGACTCGACCACTTCCGGTTCCACCTTTCCGCCCCCAAAGATAAGCCGATTAAACTTGTTGAACTTGATAAGAGCCGCCAACGCGCGCTCCTTCTCCGCTTCCTCGGCCGTCACATCGGATGTCGCCGATCCCAATGCCGCAGGATGAATAATTACCAGCCGGGGATGTGCCGCTACCAGGACTGCCGCTGTCCCCTCACCCTCAACCACTTCGGGTACACGTGTCAAGGGTGCAGGCAGAACACGACCGTCCGTCGCCATCGCGGTCGTCGCTGCCAACTGCCGCTCCATTAGTTCTCGGAGCAGCCCGAACTGACCCGCAAGCGCGGTCACTTGCGCCCGCAACTCCTGCATCTCATTAGGCCCGGCTTGCGCAAGCGCCACAGGAGGCTCAGGCGCTCGTGGAGGTTCAACTTGCTCGGGCACCTCGGGAGGCGATGCCGTAGCCGATCTGAGCGTATAGCATCTCTTCGGGGCCATCAGCTCTTGAAACGCAACTATTTGGTTAATCACTTTAGCCCGTTACCCTGTCGCGACTACGACTCAAAACGATCAATAAAAAAAATCGGGCGGAAGTACACAAGTGTACTAATTCTAGACTTTCGGTATCATGTTGTCGGCCGCCGACACAACCACCTCAAGACAAGAACTAATACTACTTGAATCCATCCCTAGTAATTACTAGAGATATAACTCTGACTTCTACCCAATCGAATCACTTTCGCCACCGGTATAGGTTCACGTTCCACTCACGCACCTATAGCCTTAGGGTTTACCAACCTAGGGTCTCCTAGGTCATCCTAGACTTTCTCTCTTTACTTGCTCTTATTGCCCTGATACCACAGTTGTCACGCCCCCGCCCCGAAACCCCTACCAATTTGGCATGGTTCGGGCGCGGCGAACGGACGCCGAACGGGCAGCTCCTCCCTTGCCCGCCCAAGGCTCACAACCTGATCATGTACAAGAATTTACCCAGAAAAATTAAATTCATACATACAAGGTCAATGGGGCACAAATAGTGCCAACAACGAAGAGCAAGTAATCCACAAGATACACAAGTGAAATAAAGAGAGAACTACTAACTATTACATCACATTTGCATTCTTTATACAATTACATTTTCTTTCCCAAAATGAATACATGCTCATCAAGTACATAGCTCTCCAAAGTCCTCACCTACATGAATCTCTCTCAAATACATAGGTGTACTAATGCAAAAGGAAAGCTACTACATACTACTGCTCGGGCGCGATGCCCTTGCCGCGGTCCTCGCCCGGCGAACTGGTACTAGGCCCTGCAACAAAGTGGGGTGAGAACTATCTTCCATAGTTCCCAGTGGGTTCGGCCGCCGACTCCGCCGATCTCCCCACTAGGTCCGAGTAGGCAAAAGCAGGTAGATAGATAGGTAGATAGATATCAAGCTGTAAATGACATAATAGGAAAACTATGCTACTATGCCCAAAGTCATGTATCATGCATGCATGTATCATATAGTGAAATGTCAACTACTATGCTACCATGTCCAACCATAATGTCTAATAAACAATGTTCAATTAACGATGTTATACTCTTGTTCAATCAATCCTTGGCGATCCACTTGGGTTCGCCCACGACTCACCTCAAACCTCGTATGGAAAGGAGACGCACCTCGCTCTCAAACCTGGGGCCGTCTGCAGGACATCAACTCGTCCCTCTCTGTCACGCCCCGCGACTACCCGCCTATTTGGCCGGGTCGTGGCGCCGCAAACAGACCACCGAACGGACAGAGTTTTCCCTTTACGTCCTAGGCGTCGCAATCAAAATAATGAACGAGTGTTCCAACCAGGAACTGATATCAATCAAGATTGCATAAGGAAGTATCAATAACATAAAACTAATTGCTATTACAAGCATTCATTTCATACACTTTATACATCACGTTTTTCTTTTACATTTGCTTAACTTCCAAATACAATCACATTATTGCATTTAATACAAGTTGGTTATTGTCATTCCATTCTAACCCCTAGGCCCTGCTGACTCGGGGTATGCTAGCTCTGGTCTCTGGGGTAGGGCGCTATCTACGGAGCTACGCCCTTTCCTCGCGCCGCCGCGCGGCTCACGTGCGAATCTGTAACACCCCAAAACAACGTGGGGTGAGAACCAACTCTATGGTTCCCAGTGGGTACGGCCACCTAAGGGAAAAGCTCGACCAATAGGTCCGAGGAGGCACTGCAACATGTTAGTTCAACAATATACAACAGATATATATATTCAAATTGAAATACATGCCATGCCTCACAATATGTGATATGAAAATCATGCAATACTATGCAACAACTAGTAGATCAATTGATTCTACACTTTACCTGGCTACTCTTAGCTCATATCATTCACTCTAAGGTTTCTATTACCTTAGGATCTCACTCAAGTCCACTGGCTTCTAAGGTCTCTATTACCTTAGCCCAAGCCTCTATCTCTAGCTCATAAGGGTTCCACTACCTTATCGAAGCTAACCACCCGACTCGGCTTCGAGTCAATCATCCGTGGATAGTCCGCGAACTGGCTGCTCAACAGCCTACCGCTCTCCATGACTTAGCCTCTTAGCGGCGAAATCGTCGCACACGCTGAACCCGGCTCAAGTCCCTTGACATAGCCATTCTGGCGGCGAACACGTTGCACTTACCCAGCGAGGACTCAAGACATGACCTATCCATTTGGCGGCGAACTAATCGCACTTCACCCAACAATGGTTTCAGTCACCACTCAGCCACCTGGCGGCACCCGTATCATACTTACCCAGCAATGGTTTCAGTCAATCCCGGCGGTCTGATCCACAATCGGCTTAACCATCCGGTGGCGAAATTGTCGCACACGCCACGATAATGGTTCAAGCCCCGGGCGGTGATCTCTGCGCGCTCACCCCCAATCCATCCTTGGTATCAATCTCGGCGGCGAAATCGTCGCACACGCCCTAGCCTTGATACCAAGGTCATCACAGGTCCTGGGATTTCGAAATCTACTTTTCACAGGTCGAGGGTCCATAACCAACCCTATGCTGTCGACCTAGAACATCATAGTGGCTAATACCACTATACTCAACAACCTAGGTTTAACTTCATTCTAGGTTTATCACATACATAACTTAGGTAAAACCGCTAGGTTCTATCTCATCTCTGCCTTGATGTCAACCTCTAGGTTCACTTGTTCGACCTATGTTTACTAACACTAGGTTCGATGCCACACACCTAGATTTGTTCGACTCTAGGTTCAAGTACGACCTATGTATTTAAACACTAGGTTAGGTGCTACTCGATCTACTTGACATCCTAATTGTCTAATCGAGTATCATATAGCTCTTATGTCAATCAACTCTATTCACTCTAGAGTTATCACCTAGTTCACATGCATATCTACCTAGCATATTCTCACAATGCTAATCATGCATTCTATGATCTCTATATCATTTTATATGCATCTACTTAGCATCTTATACATGCATCATCTATGTCATTTTGTTATCATGCATCAATGTGAATTTGTATGTTTCTTAGACATAAAGGCTGACCTAGTCGCTTCGGTAAGCACAACCCACCTTAGCTAGCTTTCAGATTGCTCGTCGACACTTGAAATCGGCCTCCCGCGGCACTCGGCACCCGATTTGGCCCGACCTCGCAGTTGCGCTCCAACAGCGCGTCACTTCGCAGTTTAGAGAGCTAAAGGTCTTCGCCTCGCCGTTACGGTGCTCGAGACCCAATCTCACGATTTATGGATGCCGCCTCAGCCCTCTTGGTCAAAACGAAGCTCGCTCGGCCTTACTTTGCTGATATCTTTTCACCCGCTCGACGAATGCTCAATCCGTCGCTTTCCACACATTTAGACACCTAACAATTAGGTTTACAGAGGGTCAAATGAGATCAAACCCTCATAAATGCCAAAACTCCATTTTGAATGCCCTAGAAGCTACTATAGCCAAATCCACCAAATCGATTAATGATTTAGGCACAATACATCTCAATAGCATGCTACGGTCCCAAATAATCCATCTTTAGAGATTAAAAACCCATCTCTAAAGATCTACCATGAGAGAGCTTAGAAGCTTTCCTCTCTAAAGAGCTCCAAGGTGAGGAGAGGAAGAGAAGAAGATGGAGATGATCTCCTCCAAGCTCTACTCCTTCTCCTTCTTCTCCTTCCCTTCTCTTTTTCTTCATCTTCTCTTCTCTTCTCTTTTCCTTTCTTTCTTCTCTTTTCTCCTTCACGTACAGAGAGAGAGGGAAAGGGGTGAGGGGAAGTGAGGGCGTGAGAGAAAGAGAGAGAGAGACCTCTCTTAACCCCTCTCATGGCCATTTTGCACATAAACCCCTCAACTTTCCACCCTTCACACTGCCCTCACTGGGCAAAACCCACGCGGAGGGACCAGTCTCCCCGACATGGGACCGGTCCTAGAGGACCTTCCCATTTTCCACGCGTTCGGGAACCGGTCTCTCCCTGAGAGACCGGTCCCCGAGAGCTTGTCTCGCGGGACTTAGCCAATTTTTGGCCATTCTCGCTGGTATCACCTGCGGGGACTGGTCCCTCCCTGCCAGGGACCGGTTGCATCAGCAACCCCACAACCCTCAGCCGATGGGACCGGTCTCTCCTGCCAGAGACCGGTCCCCGAGAGCAAATCTGCTAAAGATGCAGATTCTGCATCTTTGCTATCGCGGACTCCATTCCAATACACTTTTTGGGTTTCGTGCATCCTTAACTTCTCCGAAGAGTACACACTCGACCATTAGTTGATTCTGGAAGAAGTGCAACTCTCAGATTTTGAGAATTCACTTTGTTACATTCTTCCCTCCTTAAAAAGAGTTTCGTCCTCGAAACTCACTCATTCATAACTCCAATTCACCCCTCAATTCAACTCATTACTTAATCGAGGGTTCCAATGCACTTTCGCACGCCGGAGTGGCCTTTTCCTCATCGGAATCATCCAAAGGCCCACTACGGAAGATGTGAGACCAAATTCACTCACATTCGCCAAAGATAACCTCGAAAGTGCATTATGGCTTCACGAGCCTCGGTGGTAGTGCAAGTCAATATTCATGACTTCACACACTCTAGCACCACCCGCTGTTAAGCTTAAGAAGGATTCAACCCCTCACAGTTCTATTAAACATCACCATCCCTCGAGATCAGGACTACCCTTTGTCCTTGTGGTGTGGATCTAGCAAGATCGCATCAACTAGACGAGCGATCCACCACCATAACACTATGTGCACGGGTAGACCCTCTCGAATTACTCAAGCATTCACAAAGTGGCACTCCACTACTTCGGCTATTCGAGAGCTCGATACAACTCCTCTTCGTATTTCTCGTCACTTCAGGGAACACACTCCGATCTGATCACCGGCATTGCCTAGAAGCAATATCATTGCTGTCTCGACCCAATCGCGAGTGCTTCAATCCCAATCGAATCTCTGCTCTCTCACGAGATTGGTACACTCCCACACATCTCTGATTTCAATCATCTTGAGAGCATCATTCTCAAACTCCAATCCTCGCGTGGCTATCCATTATTCAAGTGTCTCCTAGAGACCACTTTACTTTCTCTCTATCCTTGATACAGTAAGCCACGATCAGCTTCCATTCGCTCTTGCAACGAATTTATACGAACCCGCCACCCGGGGTTCAGGCCAAAACTCACTAACAGAGTTGTCGGCCGCACCGACCGTCTGTTTGCATAGGTGGACCAAGGGCCACCAATCCTACGCAGGTCTACTGCCTAGACTCGTCTAAACGATGCCTAGCGTCTCTCGCTCGCAAGCGCAGACCCAATCATCATCGGGCGACATTCTCATTGGAGAATTCACACACACTCCAACCAGGAGCAACCAAGACCCCAAACCACGTCAAGTCCTCGGGTTGGGTCACTACACACCCTGTGTGTCATCAATCTCATGATCTAACACGTGGCATTCCACGTACTCGGGTCCAAGCTCGGACTACCATCCTGACCAACATTCTGCCCTACTTATAGGTACCGGGCCGCTGTCTCTCACAGCTGACTGCGCCTGCCCGATGGGCCCAGGCTCCACAGTCCACAGATAGTCCAGGCACAGGTCGTCCCCAAGCGCTACCCACCGTCGTCGTCCTACACGACATGCTCTACAGAGCTACACACTCTATCGGCTCCTAGGCACCTAGTGCGAGCCACCAGCCCCCACGAGTGATCCACGGCCCACTTCACACTTAGCAATGCTACAGTGCTACTGCCAACTCACTCATCATCGGCTGAATCAAGTCCGCACTCTACGGGTAACCATGCTCGAGTGCTCTCTATGCCAACATCTAATATTAGGCGACTTGCCTAAGCGCACTAGCCACGTATGCACAACTCGTTCACCTCAATTCGAGGTACTACTAGGCCCACAGGCCAAACTCGGCACTAATCAACCAATTTCGTAACAGTGGTTCACCTTTACTGTTCGATCCACCGAATCCGTGTCCGAGATACTCTTGGAATATTCGGGTATCCCCAAACATCAAGGCTCAACTCTCACAATCTCTTATCCATTGCTTCGAGAGTCATTTACTAGGTCACGTTCGCCACGAGTCCTATTTCCTATTCGAGAATCATCACTAGCATTTGCTAGAATTACTTGGCTCCCTACCTACCCCAGCAGGTGCTATACTCTCACAATGCAAGCATGCTCGGGTGTCCACCTACCCGACCACTCGGTTCCTACTATGCAACGCAATAATAGTAGCAACTGACCAATGACGAATGCATGCCATGCACCAACTTGAGATCATGCAAAAGTATATGCTTGCTCAATTAACTCATACATGCCATGACGTCGTCAGCAACGGCAGGCCCCGCAACTCGGGTCGCTTATCCATGGCCACTAGGCGCTCGCCGTGAACCCTCCGGTTGCATCGTTCTCAACGGCCGCTCCCCGACCATGCCGCAGGTGGCACACCTGCAGGCCGTCCCGGAGAGGAATAGGCCGTCGTCAGTGTCAAGGCCTGGCTATCACCTTGCGGACACGCGTCCCGCATATGGCCCGGCAGCCCACACTTGAAGCACTTGCCCTCTCGCTGCTCACACTGCTGTGGGTGATAAGGGTCCCCACAAATCACACATCTCGCCGAGAACCGAATGCGGTATGTCCCCGGAGCTTGAGATCGAGAGCGCGAACCCGATGAGGTCTGTTGGGAAGTTGACTGACCAGCAGATCCACTCGTTGGTCGTTCTTTTCCTTTCTCCTCGTAATAGGCCTCACGCCTCTCCCGCAGAGATGCCTCGCCTTGTTCTATCCACAAGGCCCGATCTAGGACTTCGGCGAAAGTCTGCAACTTCAGTAACAGCACAGGCTTGTAAAGGTCTGACCGAAGTCCTCGCACAAAGCAGTCGGCCTTATCCTTGTCATCCCGCACCACGTTCGAGATACAATGCACGTGTAATACACTGAACTTTTGCAAACTGCGGANAGTCCACGCACAAAGCAGTCGGCCTTATCCTTGTTATCCCGTACTACGTCCGGGATACAATGCACGATACGGGAGAACTCCCGCTCATAATGCCTGGTCGAGCGATCTCCTTGCCGCAGCTTCCGAAATCTTTCCTAAAGCTTCCGCTTCTCACTGTCGGGGAAATAAGCAGAGAATAACAAACCCCGAAACTCTTCCCAAGTCATAGGAGGGAAACTAGGCGATCGATCTCGCTTGACGCCTTTCCACCACACCTTCGTCGATTGTTTCAGATAGTGCACGGCTAGGTTCACCTTATCTAGCTCCAACGTGTACAGATCCTCGAAGAGTGTTTCCATGGAATTGATCCACATCTCAACGACCCACGGATCTGCATCCTCTCCATCAAAGGTAGGCGGATCAAACTTCTTGAAAGCCATGAGGGCAGCCAAAGCTCGCTCTCTCTTCGCCACTACCTCTAGACTAACAGAAGTCGGGTCGCCCGACCCCGACGGAAACATCTCCGCCTCAACTCCCGGCCGTTCTCGACGAGCCGCAGCTGGTGTTGTCACCAGCCAGTCCACGGTTTCCTAGAGTCGTTTCATTCGCTCCTCCTGGCGCATGGCAGCCTCTTGTTGCCGTTGCACCACATCAGCCTGTTGCCTCACCACTCCCACGAGTGTGGCCAACTGATAACGAAGCTCTGCGCCTTCTCTCGCGTCGACTTGCTCAGGAACACCACTTGTCCCCTCCCACGCCGATCTGGACGAAGATCGCCTACGCGGTGCCATCGTTTTCTGAAACAGGACAACTCGATCAGCTCTCGACCATCTGGGTCGAACACGAGACCACTAACACCGACTTAAAAGTCAATCTGGCGAAGGTCACGCAAGGACGTCTATTCTGTCACTCGGCTTCATGTTGTGCGCGCCCAACATGAACACTCTTGGTCGAGAATAAACCGTACCTTGAGTCTACCTCTAATATCCGTCTTAGAGGTTCCGACACAACCCAATCCATTAACCTTTCGCCACGAATCGCAAGTCCTAATCTCTCACGAGCCTTATTCTCCTATGGTTTCACTATCCTAGGGTCTCCTAGGCCTGTCTAAATTATTTTTCCATTCTCTACTTTATGCTCTGATACCACTTTATCTGTCACGTGCCGTAACTGCCCGCCTATTTGGCCGGGTCGCGGCGCCGCAAACAGACCGCCGAACGGACAGAGTTTCCTCTATACGTCCTAGGCGTCGCAATCAAAACAGTGAACGAGTGTTCCAATTAACCAAGAACTGATATCAATCAAGATTGCATAAAGAAATATCAATAACATAAAACTAACTGGTATTACAAGCATTCATTTCATGCACTTTATACATCACGTTTTTCTTTTACATTTGCTTAACTTCTAAATACAATCACATTATTACATTTAATACAAGTTGGTTGTTGCCATTCCATTCTAACCACTAGGCCCTGCTGACTCGGGGTACTGCTAGCTCTGGTCTCTGGGGTAGGGCGCTATCTACGGAGCTAAGCCCTTTCCTCGCGCCGCCACGCCGCTCACGTGCGAACCTGTAACACCCCAAAACAGCGTGGGGTCAGAACCAACTCCATGGTTTCCAGTGGGTACGGCCACCCAAGGAAAAAGCTCGACCAATAGGTCCGAGGAGGCACTGCAACATGTTAGTTCAACAATATACAATAGATATATATATTCAAATTGAAATACATGCCATGCCTCACAATATGCGATATGAAAATCATGCAACTCTATGCAACAACTAGTAGATCAATTGATTCTACACTTTACCTGGCTACTCTTAGCTCATATCATTCACTCTAAGGTTTCTATTACCTTAGGATCTCACTCAAGTCCACTGGCTTCTAAGGTCTCTATTACCTTAGCCCAAGCCTCTATCTCTAGCTCATAAGGGTTCCACTACCTTATCGAAGCTAACCACCCGACTCGGCTTCGAGTCAATCATCCGCGGATAGTTCGAGCACTGGCTGCTCAACAGCCTACCGCTCTCCGTGACTTAGCCTCTTAGCGGCGAAATCGTCGCACACGCTGAACCCGGCTCAAGTCCCTTGACATAGCCATTCTGGCGGCGAACACGTTGCACTTACCCAGCGAGGACTTAAGACATGACCTATCCATCTGGCAGTGAACTAATCGCACCTCACCCAACAATGGTTTCAGTCACGACTCAGCCACCTGGCGGCACCTGTATCGTACTTACCCAGCAATGGTTTCAGTCAATCCCGGCGGTCTGATCCACAATCAGCTTAACCATCTGGCGGCGAAATCGTCGCACATGCCACGGCAATGGTTCAAGCCCCGGGCAGTGATCTCTGTGTACTCACCCCCAATCCATCCTTGGTATCAACCTCGGCGGCGAAATCGGCGCACACGCCCTAGCCTTGATACCAAGGTCATCACAGGTCCTGGGATTCCGCAATCCACTTTCCACAGGTCGAGGGTTCATAACCAACCCTATGCTGTCGACCTAGAACATCCTAATGGCTAATACCACTATACTCAACAACCTAGGTTTAACTTCACTCTAGGTTTATCACATACATAACCTAGGTAAAACCGGTAGGTTTTATCTCATCTCTGCCTAGATGTCAACCTCTAGGTTCACTTGTTCAACCTATGTTTACTAACACTAGGTTCGATGCCACAAACCTAGACTTGTTCGACTCTAGGTTCAAGTACGACCTATGTATTTAAACGCTAGGTTAGGTGCCACTCGATCTACTTGACATCCTAATTGTCCAATCGAGTATCATATAGCTCTCATGTCAATCAACTCTACTCACTCTAGAGTTATCACCTAGTTCATATGCATATCTACCTAGCATATTCTCACAATGCTAATCATGCATTCTATGATCTCTATATCATTTTATATGCATCTACTTAGCATCTTATACATGCATTATCTATGTCATTTTGTTAACATGCATCAATGTGAATTCGTATGTTTCTTAGACATAAAGGGCGACCTAGTCGCTTCGGTAAGCACAACCCACCTTAGCTAGCTTTCCGATTGCTCATCGACACTTGCAATCGGACTCCCGCGGCACTCGGCACCCGATTTGGCCCGATCTCGCAGTTGCGCTCCAATAGCGCGTCGCTTCACAGTTTAGAGATCTAAAGGTCTTCGCCTCGCCGTTACGGTGCTCGGGACCCAATCTTGCGATTTATGGACGTCGCCTCAGCCCTCTTGGTCAAAACGAAGCTCGCTCGGCCTTACTTTGCTGATATCTTTTCACCCGCTCGACGAATGCTCAATCCGTCGCTTTCCACGCGTTTAGACACCTAACAATTAGGTTTACAGAGGGTCAAATGAGATCAAACCCTCATAAATGCCAAAACCCCATTTTGGATGCCCTAGAAGCTACTATAGTCAAATCCACCAAATCAATTCATGATTTGGGCACAATACATCTCAATAGCATGCTAGGGTCCCAAATAATCCATCTTTAGAGATTAAAAACACATCTCTAAAGATCTACCATGAAAGAGCTTAGAAGCTTACCTCTCCAAAGAGCTCCAAGGTGAGGAGAGGAAAAGACGAAGATGGAGACGATCTCCTCCAAGCTCTACTCCTTCTCCTTCTTCTCCTTCCCTTCTATTTTTCTTCTTCTTCTCTTCTCTTCTCTTTTCCTTTCTTTCTTCTCTTTTTCTCCTTCACGTATAGAGAGAGAGGGAAAGGGGTGAGGGTGTCACGCCCCGATGCCGCTACCAATTTGGTCCGGTTCGGGCGCGTCGAACAGACGCCGAACGGACAGCGCCTCGCCTGTCCGCCCAAGGCTAAACGACCAGATCATGTACAAGTAAGCGCCCAGGAATGCTTAGATAACATACATGATCGAACATAGCGCACACAAGTGCAATACATCTAAGAGCAAGAACCACAAGTAACATACTAGTGTATAAAGAGAGATAGTCTAATTATTACATTCATTCAATAGTTACATCATTTGATTGCATTACATTTTTCATCTACCAAAATGTGAATACATAGTTTTCCTCAAAATACAAATAGCTCTCCCATGTCTATCCAAACATCATCTAGTACACGAGGGTACTCTAATGCATAAGGAAAAAGCTACCAACTAAACTCACTCAGGGCGCTATGCCCTTACCGCGGTCCTCGCTTGACTCGCCTCTGTGTGTACCTGTACCCCAAAACCACACGGGGTGAGAACTATATAAATATAGTTCCCAGTGGGCTCGGCCGCCGACGTCGCCGGTTTTCCCACTAGGTCTAAGCTGGCACAGATAGAGAGATAGATAGATATATAGAGATAAACTGCGGCTACTCTATCATGCCACCAATGATAATAATGCATGCAACAGCTACTAACATGCTAGTATCATGTCATGAGTATATAAGGGTGCATAGTAATGTAAACTACAACATACACTATGTCTACTCAAGGTAATAATGCAAGTCTATTATGCATTTCATGTTTCTTACCCAATTCACTTGGTTAACCCGAAGGTTAAACCCTCGACTCACTCTCAATCTCATAGGTGAGGAGAAACTGCACTCGCACACCGAGACCGTCTGCGGGACAACTACGTCTGCCCCTAGTGAAGTACTCCGGAGACTCGTGCCTCGGTGGAGCGACCACCGACAAGCAAAAACAGACTAGTGAGTATGATCCAATCCTCACAAGAGGATACCCTGTCTACTAGGGTCAATGTGCCTCTGCTGCACAGTCATGATATATAATCCATGTTGGGACTTCTACTATCCCTAGGTTCATGTCAAATTTACTACACTAGACTCGATGCCACTCGTTCGATCATTGTAGTAAGTTCTCTACTAATTGACATGCCACTCGTTCAAGTTTAGTGTCTCTACTACACTAGTTCAATGCCTCTCTACTAGGCTATGTCCAAGTTCGGCTCTTTATGCCGCTATAGGATTCTATGCCATAAGACCCAATCCTCATGCTACCTTAGTCTAGGTGTTCAACTCATAAGTACACTACTAAGAAGCATGCAAGGAAAAAGGAAATATACATTTATTAGTCCTATAATGCAATATGATCAACACATATGTAACTTAGACATAAAAAGAAACCCGGATGTTCCGGAACGACACCCCCCACCTTTTGCGTATAAGGAGGTTCTAGAAGTGCGCTTCGGTGTCCTTTACGACGAAGCCTCGGTCTTCTCGGTCCAAATGATGCTCAATCGGCCTTATGTTGCCGATAGCTTTTGACCCGCTCGACGAATCGAATTTCCGACTTCGCCCCCGCGTTTAGGCACCTACCAATTAGGTTTACGAGGCCTCAAATGAGATCAATCCCATACTTTACCGAAAAACTCCATTTTGGTGCCCTAGGGTTAGCATCAAGCTAAACCCATCTCAAAACCCTAGATTCTAGCTCTAATCCTTCCATTCAAGGTACTAGGGATCCATTTGATCCCATTCAAAGAGCTAAAACCCAAAAACCCCCAATTTCACAAACTAGGGTTAGAAGCTTACCTCTAGGTTAGCTTAAAAGAGAGAAGAGAGGATGAGGGAGAAGTCCAAAAGCCTTCTTTTGTTGATCTCCTTCTTCTTCTCCTTCCCTTTCTTCCTTCTTTTCTTCTCCTTTCTTCTCCTTCTTCTTCTTTTCTCCTTCTTCTCTAGAGAGAGAAAGCAAGAGAATGTGTGAGGGAGGGAGAGAGAGTGAACTGAGAGAGAGTGAGAGGGAGAGAGGGACTAATAAGCCCTCTATTGTAACAATATCCATCCAAGCCCCTCCACTTTTCACTCTGTGCGAAGCCCTCCCTGGGCGTTCTGCGCGCGGAGGGACCGGTCTCCCCGACTTGGGACCGGTCCCCGAGAGCTTCAGCTCGGGTCACGCGTTCGGGTACCGATCTCTCCTAGAGAGACCGGTCCTCGGGAGACCGGTTCCTTCCTGAGAGACCGGTTCCCGAGAACTGGGACTTCAGGACTTAGCCAATTTTTGGCTTTTCGCGCTGGGATCACGTTCGGGAATCGGTCCCTCACTACCAGGGACCGATTGCCTCAAGCAACCCCCGCGACACCAGCCGATGGGACCGGTCCCTCCCTGCCAGGGACCGGTCCCCGAGAGCAATTTTGCTCCAGTGCAGATTTCGCACTATTTGCTC
>NW_017893504.1:32177-64519 GCF_001540865.1 Ananas comosus
AAAATGGGGATCAAACAAGGGAAGGGGAGACTCACCTTGATCTCCACTGGTTAGGGCTCAAAGAGAGCAGCTAAGGGGGCTGGGGTCACCTATATAGGTGTTGTAACAATTGCAAATACACCCCTCCCCGAAACAGCCCGAACTGCACTGCGTACCGGTACACGGGTTTGTGTACCGGTACACATCCCACGAACCAGCCCAACCCGAGCCTCGGGTTGGCGCTCTGGCTGCCAGGGTCGATGGCTGTACCGGTACAGCCATCACCGCGTATCGGTACGCCACCCCGAAATTTGCAAACCGAGAGCAGCCTAAGTCCTCCACTTTGGCGACCTTAGTGCTACTTGAAATACCACAAATCTCGGGATACGAGCCATAGGTCTGAACACTGTCTACGACCCACCAGAAAATCTGGAAAAACTCATAACACCAGCCATACACTCGAACCTCGTAGTTTGCAAAGGTCCAGTGCGTTACACCGGTCCCCGAGAGCAAATCTGCTAAAGATGCAGATTCTGCATCTTTGCTCTCGCGGACTCCATTCCAATGCACTTTTTGAGTTTTGTGCATCCTTATCTTCTCCGAAGTGTACTCACTCGACCATTAGTCGATCCTGGACGAAGTGCAACTCTCGGATTTCGAGAATTCACTTTGTTACACTCTCGCACCAAACTCCGGAGTGCACGAAGACTCAGGTGGAGCGACCACCACAAGTATAAACAGACTGTGAGTATGATCAATCCTCTCAACTCGAGGATACCCTATCAACTCTAGGGTTACAAGTCACTCGGGAATCCACCTATCCCAATGTTCAAATACTATGTTTGGCCTCATCATGTGTTTATGCAACAAGTCATTTTCTAGGGAATCCACCTATCCCTAAGTTCACATGCCTCTAGTGTTATTTACACTAAGTCATATACTATTCATCATGTCTTTACATTCATCGGGTTCATCTCTCTTCCTCAGCACTATAGGATTCAAATGTCAAGACCCAATCCTTATCTAGCCGAAATCATGCATTTCTACTCATACATTGATGTCAATAGCAAGCATAAGGAATGGAAATACGATGCAATCCTACAATGCATATGAAAGAGATGCAAATCATAAATGCTAAGCATAGAAAGGAGCCCGGTTGCTTCGGGATGACATCCCCCACTTTTCGATGGTACGAAGGTTCTAGAAACACTTCCCAACGAACGTTACGACGAGGTCTCGGCCTCCTTGGTCCAAAACGGTGCTCAATCGGCTATATTTCGCCGATAGCTTTTCACCCGCCCGACGAATCGAAAATCCGACTTCGCCTCGCGTTTAGACACCTATCAATTGGGATTACAAGTTATCAAATGAGATCAATCTCATCATTTGTTAAAGACCCCAATTTGGATCCCTAGGTTTGCACCTATAGCAAATCACCAATAAATTCCTAGATTCTAGCTTAAAGCATCAACTAATTATGCTAGAGTTCCATTTGACCTATTTCTAAAGCTAGAAATCTACAACCCTAGGTTCTACCGTTGTTAGGGTTCAAGAGCTTACCTCTTAAGCTACACCAAAGGGGAGAGGAGAGGGAGGTGAAGGTGTCCAAGGCCTTCTCCTTGATCTCCTTCTTCTTCTCCACCTTTCTTTCCTTCTTCTTCTTCCTCTTCTTCTTCTCCTTCTACCTTGCTCAAGAGAGGGAGAGAGAGAAAGAGTTTAGTGAGAGAGAGAGAATGTGAGAGTGAGGGTGAGAATGAAAGAGAGGAGAAGGCTCAGCCCCTCTATACCCCTCAACTCATGGCATTTTGCATAAAAGCCCCTCTACTTTACTTCTCTCAACCTGCCCTGCCTGAGCAATTTTCGCGCGGAGGGACCGGTCCCTCAACGGGAGGACCGGTCCCCGAGAGCAATTCCCCGCAACACGCGTACGGGAACCGGTCCTTGCTCGAGAGACCGGACCCTGGAGGACCGGTCCTTGCCCGAGTGACCGGTTGCATCGGGCGCCTGCCGCAACCCTCGGCTACGGGAATCGGTCCCTCCCACCAGGGACCGGTCCCCGAGAGCAGTTTTGCGCAGAACTCCCCTCTGCCAGAATTCCTGCTTACGGGAACTGGTCCCCGCCGCCAGGGACCGGTCCTCGAGAGCAGAATTTGCCAACTGCAGATTTTGCATCATTTGCTCTCGTGGACTCGACTCCAAAGTACTTTTTGTGTTTTGGACATCTTTAGCTCGTCCGAAGCCTACCCACTCGACAATTAGTCGATCTTGGACGAAATCCAACTATCGGATTTTGAGAATTCACTTCCTTACAGTGCCCAACTAGCCAACTATACTATTTCCACCGTTGCAACCAGACTCCGAAAAAGTAACCAAAAAGCATAGTAAAAATGTAAAAAGACGTCATTTTTCGTGCTGATTGTCGCGAGATTCGAACCAAGAGGTCCTTGGATTTCGAACACCATGTTCGAACACGCAACACTTAAATCATTGCCGTAGCGAAATGAGTCTCACATCACCTGATACTTTTGGATCTGAGCC
This sequence comes from Ananas comosus, assembly GCF_001540865.1. Classification (NCBI taxonomy): domain Eukaryota; kingdom Viridiplantae; phylum Streptophyta; class Magnoliopsida; order Poales; family Bromeliaceae; genus Ananas; species Ananas comosus. The sequence continues at coordinate 34,695 of NW_017893504.1, forward strand.
TGATGAAAACGTCAGGGCTTAAAGAGAGAAGAATGTTAGATCCCAGATAGTTCTTTATATAAGATTTAATAGGGCTAAAACTCTTAATCTGACTATAGCATTTTGGGTAATGGCTAGACTCAAGAGGTAAAAAGAGTTAAGTATGCTAGGACTGGAATAATTTTAGGATAGATGATCCTCTGAAAAATGGGGCATCACACCAAAAGAAGTATATAAGGCACTTGAGTGTCCAAAAAATATATTTCATTGGTTTTTCATTTGATTGAACCGCTCTCACCCATCCTATTGAGTCGTTGAAGAACTAGTGCTTCAATTCTGCCGAGTCAATGATGGATGTCCATGTGTGCCGAGGAAGGATCATAGGATGGAGGAACATGTGGAGGAGAGGGAATAGGAGCATCTTGTCTAACTTGCTCTCTGCCAATCTCGCCTTATTGATCATTTTCCTCTTATCGGATATGCTTGCGAATCGATTGTCCATACATATTCTTCTTAAAGCCTGTGCTTGTAAAGGTCGGAGTATTAAAGATAGTGGTTGACTTCTTGAGCACGTTATTTTCCAAGCTGACATTGATATGCTCAAACACCGTGAGGTGAGTATCTCACGTGCAATACTTATCACGGGTAATCCTACAATTAATGAAAATTTTCAAGGTTACTCCTCCCCACCCCTCGTTGCCTCAAATTCAAATTTAAATAAATTCAAATTTTAATTTCTTATTTAATTGAAATATTTAAGTTTGGATTCAAAAAATTATATTTTTAATTTGAATTTAAATTTAATTTTGAATTCAAATATAAATTTCAATATCAAATTTGAGTTTAAAGTTTAAATTAAATTTGAAAATTGAATTTAAATTCTAAATCAAAATTGAAAGTTTGAATTTGAATTTAAAAGTTTAAAGCACAAAGTTTGAAATACAAGTTCAAATTTTAATTTAATTAATATTAATTTAAATTTAAACTTCAAATTTTGAATTTGTATTTGAAATTTGAATTCAAAAACTAACTTTGAGTTTTGATTTTGAATCCTAAATTAGAATTTGAATATGAAATTCAAACTCAAAATCAAAATTTGAACTTTGAAATAAAAAATCTGAATTTGAGTTTAATTTGAAATGAATATGAGTGCAAGAGTATTTTTGGAGTAGTATAAGTATAAACTTTACTTGCATAATTACTAAAATCGATAGAACAAATAAAGCACATTAATCTTGCAAATGCATCAATCTATCTTAACAAATAGAGTAATGCAGTATTAATAGAAATCTAATTCAGAAAAGTCAAATTTTTTTTGTTAGGTTAAAATATATGTTGCATAACACAAATCATTCGTTTCACTANAAGCACGTCGCACCGAACGGATCAACGTTGTGGGTTAAAAACTTGAAGGTTAATGTCGGGTTTTCAAATTTAAAGTTTAATTATTTAATTTTTTTTGTTAGGTTAAAATATATGTTGCATAACACAAATCATTCGTTTCACTATATTTTTCTCTTTCTTTTAAGAAAGAAAGAAAACAAAATATATCTTTCATTTATATTTTAAAAATAAATTTAACTAAAAAAATTAAATAATTAAACTTTAAATTTGAAAACCCGACATTAACCTTCAAGTTTTTAACCCACAACGTTGATCCGTTCGGTGCGACGTGCTTGTTTCAGCGCCGCTCATTTGTCCCGAAGCAGGTCGTGCGAAAAGAACATCGACAAGGCTATGGCTAATAACGATATCTAGTGTACTTGGTGCAGGCTGTGAGAGAGCCGAAAGCCCAAGATTTGACCAGACGATGAAGATTCCCGATTTCCTGATCATCCTCATCTCCCTCTTCCTCGCGGCAGCCGTATCCCTCCTCCTCGGCGGCCGCCGTCTACGACCGAACAAGAAGAGGAGGCTCCCGCTCCCGCCGGGCCCGGCGGCGGTGCCGATCCTCGGCAACCTGCTATGGCTGCGCCACTCCTTCTCCCTGCAGAATATCGAACCCCTCCTCCGCGAGCTGCACTCCCGCTACGGACCCATCATCACCCTCCGCATCGGCCCCGTCCCCGCCGTCTTCGTCGCCGACCGCGCCCTCGCCCACCGCGCCCTCGTGGAGCTGGGCGCCGCCTTCTCCGACCGCGCCCGTCCCCTCCCCGCCGCCCGCTTCATCAGCGCCGACAGCCACGTCGTCTCCTCCGCCGCCTACGGCCCCCTCTGGCGCCTCCTCCGCCGCAACCTCGTCGCCGAGATCCTCCACCCCTCCCGCCTCAGGCTCTACGCCCCCGGCCGCCGCTGGGTCCTCCGCCTCCTCGCCGACGACCTCCGCTCGCAGTCCCGTTCCTCCGACGGCGGCCCCGTCGCCGTCATGCCCAGCTTCCAGTTCGCCATGTTCGCTCTGCTGGTGCTGATGTGCTTCGGCGAAAAATTAGATCACGAGTCGATAAAGCAGATCGAGATCGCCCAGCGCAGCTTCCTCCTCTACGTCGTCAGCAACCTCAGCGTCCTCGGCATCCTTCCGCAGATTACCAAGCACATCTTCCGAAACAGATTGAAGACCGCAACAGCGTTGAGGGCGAGACAGCGCGAGCTGTTCGTCCCGTTGATCCGTGCCCGGGAAGAATTCAAGAGGAAAAAGCAGCAGCAGCAGCGGCGGCAGAACGGCGACCAGGTTCAAGAAGACGAGGAGCGATTCGTGTACTCGTACGTCGACTCCCTGCTGGACATGGAGATCCCGGAGGAAGGTGGGAGAAAGCTGAGCGAGGAGGAGATGGTGGCGCTGTGCTCGGAGTTCCTGAACGCCGGCACGGACACGACGTCGACGGCGCTGCAGTGGATCATGGCCAACCTGGTGAAGCACCGGGACGTGCAGAGGAAACTTGCGGAGGAGATCGACCGCGTGGCAGCGGGGAATGCGGAGGAGGAGGATGCCATAAGAGAAGAGGACTTGCAAAAGATGCCGTACCTGAAGGCGGTGGTGCTCGAAGGGCTGCGGCGGCACCCGCCGGGGCACTTCGTGCTGCCGCATGCAGTGACGGAGGAGACGGAGATCACAGGGTACCGAATTCCGAAGGAGGCGGCAGTGAACTTCCTGGTGGCGGAGATGGGGCGGGATGGGAGGGTGTGGGAGGCGCCGATGGAGTTCCGGCCGGAGCGGTTCATGGAGGGAGGTGACGGCGAGGGGGTAGATGCCGCAGGGGTGTGCAAGGGGGTGATCAAGATGATGCCGTTTGGGGCGGGGAGGAGGATGTGCCCAGGACTGGGTCTCGCCCTGCTGCACCTCGAGTGCTTCGTGGCGCATCTTGTCAGGGAGTTCGAGTGGCTGCCGGCAGCAGAGGGGGAGGAAGTCGACTTGGCAGAGAAGCCCGAATTCACCATCGTTATGAAGAATCCCCTCAGGGCTCGTCTGGTGCCCAGGAGCAGGCATGCTGCTTAGCCTGCAGAGATTTTGTTGCTCTGCTGTCTTACACATTTATACTTCCCTCTGCTGATTACTACTGCCCGCAGATGTTGGTGGGTAGGATAATGCACTATCCATTGTAGTACACAATAAATCGTTTCACCTAAACTGTTATTTGGTAATCAAAATCACAGGACAATGGAATCTATTTGCAGTTCAATTGTTTCAACTCAATTTGATTTGGGATTTTGTTTTTTTACCCCCAAAAAAAGTGGGGTTGGTTCGGAAATAGTTATTTTTTTTTTTTTCTATTAAATCCAGAGTCACGTAGCGTATAAAGGACTTAGGACAAGGACTTTAGGTTAGATAGTTTTTCCAATGGTGCAAGTTCAACTGTAAACAATCATGTTACTTGCACCTATAAAATTATGGCAAATCGTCAGAATTAACTCAGATCATAACAATTAGCATTTTCAAATAAAAAATATATATAATGAAACTGATTTATAATTTTATCCAAATTATTTGTGAAAGAGAAGAGTTGCAGATTTTAACCTGATAGATTGAAGCAAGTGTTAGAACATCAAATGTTGATTCTCGTATTCTGTGACTTCTCCAATTGCAAAGGTTAAAAAGCTGATCGACCAAATATAGGAAAGTACAATTTCAAACTTGTTGCTACATCTTATCTTGCATCTTATCCTACATACGTTGTTGATACCAAAGACTTTTGGAGCAACCTGTTCAAAACGGCAGAAGCCTTGTGTTCCTGTTACCTATTTCTTTAGTTTTCTTCTGTTATTAGTATTTAGTTTTCTTCTGAGATTATAGTTGTTATTGTATTCATCCTTGTTGTTATTGTCATTCTTATTGTGGTTGGTTATATTGGTGGAGGTTGTGGTTTTTATATCATGCATGTACAGGAAATACTATCGGTTTGTACAGGAAAAACTATCCATATGGCGAGTCTGTGCACATTTAGGGTATGTTTGGTTTGCGTTATTTTTTTAAGATTCCTAACAATCCAATAGGAATAAAAAAAAATGACGGTGTTTGGCTAAACACACTAAGTAATCTAGTTGGTAATATTAGATTTACTTAGGAATGAGATTCATCCCAAAGTACTAATTTCATTCCCTTGAGGGAGAGTGGGTATCTCATATTAATGAATTAGGGTAATCATAATATGTCTAATCTCTTTCTTTCTCCCTACCCGCCGGCTAGTTGGTATTATTTTTCTTTACACTCTAACCTCATATCTCTCTCTAAACTTATTTTTTTTCTTTCTAAACTTCAACTATTTTTCTCTTTCTAAACTAAGCGTTCTCTCCCCCTCTTTTTCTAAAATCTCAACTCTCTCACTCCCTCTAATCTCGACTATATTTCTCTTCCTATTTCTTTAATTATGCTCTCCCTCTCTAACCTATTTTCTCTCTCCCTTTTTTCTAAAAAGATGTTAAAATTTTTGGTGGTATTATCTAAAATTAATTAAAGAAATAAATAAATTAATTGTATATTTTTTGTAAACTTAAATAACATGACTAAATAATATAACGGCGCGAACCTAACACAGGAATGCTACATTCTTAGTAATAGGATTAATAGAAATAAGATTTTCGGACATCTTTTTATTACTAGTAATCTTTCATAGTGCGAACCAAACACACCCTTAGGGTCATCTTTAACTTTGGTTTAAAAATATACATTTTTCGTTGTTTTTCGATAAAAGGATTTACAAAAGAGCCTTGAGGTGTGATAGATTAAACTAGTATCAGAGCAATTTTCTGCCAGATTTTGTTTGACTTTTTTGTGATTTAAAATTTATTAGGCCTCTTGGGCAGACCAATACTTAATGGGCCTTACCTGGGAGCCCAACTAAGATTTTCACATATGAGAATTAGGCCCACATTGGAAACTTAAAGTATATTATTGTTATTTATATACTCCTTTATTCTCAACCTAGTTGTTTGGAAGAAAATAAGATTTATACTTTCGACTAAACACAAGCACGAACGACACAAGCACGAGCCGGGTCGGGCGGGCAGCGACGCGCGTGGTCCAAGCACCTAGTTGTTCAGATAAAAAATAATAATAATAATAAAATCACATTCAAAAAAAAGAAAGAAAAAAAAACTAAAAGAAAATATCTCTTGTTTCCCAAAGAAAAAAAAGGAAAAAAGAATTACCAAAAAAAGAAAAAAAAGAAAAAAAAAGGGAAAGAATAAAAAAGGAGAGATGGTGGACTCACCCCTTTGGTCCCTATAGAGGAGGTGAGCCCACCTCCACTTTCCTAAAAAAAAGGAGAAAAAAAAAAGAAAAAAGAAGGATTTTTTTTTTTGCAATTGGCCTCCTGAAAAATATTAATTTTAAAAATAGCCCCAGCAAATTTATATTTGAAAAACTAGCCCTGACCTTGTCACGCAAGCGCCACGTCAGCGCCACGTCAGCGATATGCGAGCAGGGCTGGGGCCAGAAAGTTAAGTTGAATACGGTAAACCATTCACCAGTTCACCGTGTATAGACACGGCAAATGGTTTACCGTGTTCACTGTGTGTAGATATACGAAGGGCACGGGTAATACATTAAGCACAGTGAATCGTTTATTGTGTATAGACACGGTGACATCGTGTATAGACACGGTGAATGGTTCACCGTGTCCAAACACGGTGAACCATTCACCGTGTTCTTTTTGTATTGCTACCCCGCTCGAGCTCCCACTCTCCTCTCTCACTCGATCTCTTTCTCTCTCTTGATCTCTCTCTCTCTCTGTGGCCCGCCCAGGTGCCGCCCTCTCTCTCTCTCTCTATCTCTGTGGCCCGCTGCCACCGGCGACAGCTCGCCCGGCCTGTTTTCCCACCCTCATTCTCTCTCTAGCCTAGTACCCCCCCTCTTTCTCTCTCTCTTTCTCTCTGTGGCCCACCCAGCCGTCGCCGCCACCGCCACCGCCGCCGGCCGCCCTCTCTTGCCTGAGAACCCCTCTTTCTCCTCTTCTCATTGTGCACTCTCCCTTTCTTCCTCTCACTGTGCGCCCCCCTTCCAAAACCCCCTCTCTTTCTCTCACTGTGCGCACCCTCCTCACAGAACCCCCACTCCCTCCCTCCCTCCCTCTCTCTCTCTCTCACAGTTTTCTCTCACTGATCATTCTCTCTCTGTCTCTCTCACAAATCTCTCTCTCTCTCTGTCATCACTCCCTTGCCTCCAGAGCTCTTGATCGGCATAGAAGTTGGCGCCGACCGTGATCGCAAAATGGTAATTCCATCTCTCACCCTCTCCTTTGTTGTATATTAGAAATGTGCTATGTTAATATGTTATGAGTATAATAATTTTGTACATTTTATTATATTTCTTTAGAATTCTATGTCCGGCGAATATGTTCCTTTCTATATCCATTGGGACGAAAATTTAGTCGTGGACAATAATGTACCACGATATATTGGTGGCCGTAAAGAATTGGTTGCTTTCCGACGCGATATCACATTTCGGAAATTTGAGATGGAAATATACAATGTTACTAACTATGATCGAGTAGAAGACCATCTCCACATAACGGTTCGATGTCCAATGGGAGCCAACGAATGGGAATTAGTTAACATATCAAGTGACAATGCACTATCTGGCGTGATAAGTTTTTTTTCTTCCATGGATGTAAAAAACTATTCGTGGAGAAACATGTGTCGACGATGAAAGACCGTCCAAGTACCGTTAATTATACAGAAATGCATAGTAGCAATTATCAAAGGAATTACATCAATCGCAAATGAGGTCGTACATCAAGATATAGAGTAATGATCTTTATAAATGTTTTTCATAATTCCTCAATTAGTTTAGATGCACGAAATTAATAACTTTGTCTTGTAAGTGTTACAGAGAGTTTGGAGTCCTATGTGTGTTAGTTAGTGCATCATTGTCATCTACTATGATGGATCTGTCTCCGTTGGCTGGTCAAAATGAGCGGTAGGTGATTGTATGATATAGTTACATAAAAATTAGACCAATGTGAATAGTTAATCTTAAATATCTTTGCAGGTTTACTATCCCTCATAATCAAAGTGAAGGTCCATCATCTAGTGTTCGTGAATGGACCGATTGGGAAGTGAGAAGTACAATTGATAATGATGACGTAATTAGAAGGGATGAGGAGTATGTTATTGAAAGTGATGAAGAGGATCAAAGGCGAATTGATGCTGTTCTAGTGATGATAAGGAATCCTTTGTTCCGCATTCTTTGGAACCTGATCATGACGGAGGTTTGAATGCACTCGCATGCGCCATTCGAGATGAAAGTGTTGAATGGATTGAAAATTCAAATGTCAACAACGATGATGTATCGGATCTGGTAGAATTCAAGGAATTTGAAGATCAACGACAACGGTTTCTCCTGGGTGATGAATTAATTCATCAAACCGTTGTTGATGCATATACTGAACAAAATATGGATTGGGGTCCTCCAAGTGATAAGGCACGGGCTAATCGGACATTTTCTGATAAATCATTCTTGGTGAATGCTTTGGAAGCTTGGCACATTGCACATAATGTGCAGCTTAAAGTTGTTAAGTCAAATACAACTAGATACACTGTGAGATGTGTGGTTGATTCTTGCCATACCTCGCATCACTTCACGAGGTAGAGCAGATGAGAATTGGGCGGCGTATCATGCTTCATATATTCAGCGTTAGGATAATAGGTTGATGGATATAGTAGAGGTGGACCCTGAGGTAGATTCAGATTCTATACGAGCTACCACTATTTACATACAGTGGTATTGGAGGATCATTGGAAGGTGGATATCTAGGCCAGTACAGTGGCCACCTCTCACGTATCAGCCATGTGGTCACATCGAGAGAGTATTGGTATGATTTTAATACATAATATCACTTTATATTTATTTTTATATATAAAAAAAGTTTAGTGTAATCTTTATGATGGTGCTTTTATTTCAGGTCGATATCGTGTAGAGATCATATTATACGATTAGACATGTTCTGCCAGATATTCCATATGGTGGAGTATTAGACACCCTATCACAAGTTGCCGATCAAATGGAAGCAGTTTTGGAGACTTTACCTACGCTTCCACACGCTATACCTCCACGGCCAGCAGAACATGGTGGACCATCAACGTCGGGCCATGTACTATTGTATAGTCCACCGAGGCCATCTTCACCGATAGAAGAGCCACTTTATCATTCAAACACAGTATCAGCACCAGTACCAGAGGATCCACCTCGACCAGTCAATATTGTTTATTGTATGCGCCGACGTCAGTTGCATTCTCTCCATACAGATCAGTCCTCCTCTTCAACTTCTCCACGGCCATACATACTACCGACACCTGCAATGATTGAGCAACTGATCAGACGGGTGATCGAGACGCAGGACACAGCCAGTTATTGAGGGTGCTGCTATTGAACATTTCGACCAGTTGGAGGTCATAGAGCTCTTTGATGAGCATGGTGTTGATCGTGGTCGCGGTCGTGGTAGGGGACGTGTAGGTAAATGTGGTCGAGGGACTAGGAGAAGAACATGACATTATATTTTTGTAAATTTTAAATTACACCGAACTTTCTATATTATTGAAAAACTTACTTTAATTTTTGATATTCTGTTATGATGATATGGTATCGATGCTCTATTAATGTTCGGTTGGATTTATTGTTGTGTTGGATTTGTTGTTGTATTATCCATGTTGAATTTCTTGTATTGTTGTATTGAATTTGTTGTTGTGTTGTTGATGTTGTATTTTAGTGGCTTATTGTGAAAAACTAATTGTAAGTGCGCTGTAACTCTACTAAACACGGTGAACTGTTTACCGTATTTAGACACGGTGAACAGTTTCCCGTGTTTAATGTATTACCCGCGCCCTTCGTAAGTCCCCAAGTTCAAGTCCCCAAGTCCCAGTCCCCAAGTCCCACAAGGAAGGCACACAGTAAACACAGTGAACCATTCACCGTGTCTATATACGGTGAATGGTGACACGGTGAATGGTTCACCATGTTCAAACTTAACTATCTGGCCCCAACCTCGCCCGCATGGCACTGACGTGACGCCTGCGTGGCAGGGCTAGGGCCATTTTTGCAAATATAAATTTACTGGAGCTATTTTTAAAATTAATTTTTTTTAAGGGGCCAATTGCAAAAAAAGCCCAAAAAAGAAAAAAAGAGAAAAGTAAAGAAAACAAAATAAAAAAAAAGGAAAGAAAAAAAACTCTTTGTTATTTCAAAATAAATAATAAAAGAGAAGATATCTAAAAATAGTATTAAGTATTTAAGTTCCTTATAAGATGTAGTAGATAATAAAATTGCCTTTTGAGAGATTTATTTTGAATTATTTCTAAAAATAATAAATGATTCTTGGATCCCTATAAATTGGATCCAAGATGTAAGTAAAAAAAAAAAAAGGATTTTTTGTAGAGAGAAAAAAAAAGCTTAGAGAAACAATGAAAAGAACAAAAAAAAAGAAAGAGATAGAAGGACAAAAAAAAAAAGTAAAAAAAAAAAGAGGCTTGGCTGTTTCATTTGGCGATGGCGCGAAATAACGAACTTCGACTACAGGCCGAGGAGGCCATATAGCCTTTTTTTTTTTTTTTCTACGATGATGACGGGTTGGTGTATACGCGCATATGGTATAGTCGCGATTTTCTGTCGGTTTGATCAACACAACCGCCTTCGTAAGAGGTTGACTCGATCAAATTTGGCATTGAATCGTTATTACACCATACGCGCGTATTCATTAAACCCTTCTCCCTCAATATCGCCTCCGCTATAATATGTATGCACACGTGTTGGTGGCGATCCTTGTGTCGGATTGATCGAGCGGCCGTCTTCGGGATAGGCTCAACATTTTCAATCCCAATATTGGATCGTTACTCTCATTGGACCCATGATCATACCGAGCTGTCATCTTTGCAATAGGCTCGACACGGTTGAAACCCGATTCAAACCAAAATAATAATAATAATAATAAAATAATAAAAAAACATGATAAACATTTTTCTCGAGTCGTCGTCTTCGTGATAGGCTTGACGCGAGTCCGATTCACTAAATCAGGTTGCCGTCTTCGTGATAGGCTCAACCCGAGTTCGATTAAATAAACCGAGTCGCTGTCCTCGTGATAGGCTTGACCCAAGTTCAATTAAATAAAACGGGTCGCCATCTTCGTGATAGGCTCGACCCGAGTTCGATTAAATAAATCGGGTCGCCGTCTTCGTGATAGGGTTGACCCGAGTCCGGCTCATTAAATTGGGTCGCTGTCTTCGTGATAGACTTGACTCGAGTTCGATTAAATAAAACGGGTCGCCGTCTTCATGATAGGCGACCTGAGTTTGATTAAATAAATAGGGTCGCCGTCTTCGTGATATGTTCGACCCGAGTTTGGTTCAATCAACTGGGATGCCATCTTCGTGATATGCTCGACTTGAGTTTCGTTCAATAAATCGGGTCGCCGTCTTCGTGATAGGCTTGACCCGAGTTCAATCCATTAAATCGGGTCGCCGTATTCGTGATAGGCTTAACCCAGGTTCGGTTCATTAAACCGGTCGCCGTCTTCGTGATAGGCTTGACTTGAGTTTAGTTCATTTAAACCAGGTCGCCGTCTTTGTGATATGTAACACACTGAACTTTAGCAAATTGCGAGGTTCGAGTGTTTGATTTGTGAACTAAGCCTTTTTGAGTTTTCTGTATGGTCGTCGACTGTGTTCCGACCTATGACCCGCGTCCCGAGGAGTGAGGATGAAAACCTAGCACCAAAACCTCTAAAAAGAAGGATTTGGGTTGCTCTCGGGTTGACCCTGCAGGGCAGACTACCGGTACACTACAACAAAAACGGTCTATAGCGACACTTTTAAATGTCGGTATAAGTCAAAAAAGTGCTACTGGCTAAATTACCAACACTTTTAAAAAGTGTTGCTATATATGGGGTCGCTAGGTATATAGTGACAGTTAAAGAGTGTCGCTATAATCTAAAAGAGTGCTGCTAATTTACCAACATTTATTTAAGCATTTAGCAACCGCTGGAACTCTACCTCGTTGGCTGCGGTGGCAGAGGAGGACGAGAGGAAGGGATCTACATCTAGGATTTCAGTCAATTGAGTAAGGGGAGAAGGGGAAATAATAATTGATTTTTCTTTTCTTTTTTTTTCTTTTTTTTTTTCTGTTTATAATCGGGCCGAATGGACTGGGTGGGGTGGGTTGAGTAGAGTATCCTTTTATTTTAGTTGGATTGGACTTTATATTTAGGCATTAGTAGGTTTTTTTTAAAGTTTTGGCATAAATGTGACACTTACACAAAAGTGTCCCAAACATGTGTCCCTTTAACCTAATTCTGTTGTAGTGGTACTGTATCGGTTTGGTATCGTTACTAGACCTGGTACCGGTGCTGCATCGCGATGATACCGGTACGCAGTGTATTTTCTCGCTTACCCGAGGCTCGGGTTTGGCAGTTTTGTTGGCCTAGTACCGGTACTCTTTCCCGCGTATCGGTACGCAATGTAAAAAAACTGCAGTTCGTGCAGTTTGCAATTTTTGGTGTTTTGAGGGGCTTTTTGGGTTTTGTTACAACATGTATATAACAACCCTCACCCCCCCTCATAACACCCTTTGTGCTGAGCTTGGAGAAGGAGGAAGGTAGGGTTTTCTCCCATTCTCTCTCTAGATTTCTCTCCCAAACTTCTTTTAATTTGAGGTTTGATCTCTTTTTCTCCTTCCTCTTCATGGTGGCAAGCTTGTGGACCTTGGAAGAAGCTTGGATGAGAAGATTGGAGCTTGATCGAGGAAAGATCTCCAACCTTAGCTCATGATACTTGATTTGGAACTCTCTTGAAAGTTAGTACCCAACTTGCAACCTCTATTTGTGATTTTTGCAAGGTTTGGAGATGAAAACCTAGTTTTGGGAAAACTAGGGTTTATTTTGGAGTTTCTTGATTTGAGGCTTTTGGAACCTGATTGATGGGTGTAGAACTCTCCTTTAGGTTGGATTTGAAGATCCTTTGGGTTGATTTGAGCTTTGAACAAGTGTATCTTGATCAAAGGTATTTTTCACCTTATTGTATGTGTGTTTTTCGAAGGTTTTTGAAATAGTCATTTTGGAGTTTCTAACTCTTTAGAATTTTTCTTAAGGTGTTAGAAGTTCGGGGGACAACTTCGTTCGAAGGAACGAAAGGGTTCGAAGTGCTTCCGGTGGGTTTGACCTCACCGAAATGGGTGAACTCCCCCAACGTCTTCCTCTTGGTTTTAAGACATATTTAGATGCTTATTCATGCTCAATATGACATGCTAGAATTTATAAAAACATAATACATACATGTTATGTATAGTAAAATTTTTGCTCTATATAGTAAAGGCATATTTGTGGACTTAGGCATAAAATGACACTTCATGATGATTTCTCTTTTATGCAACATTAGGAAGTATGTTAGAGTATGGATGTCGATATACACCTTGGAGGGGACCTAGTGAATAGGTTAGAAAGTGATTATCTCACATGTTGAACAATATGTTTGAGTAGACAAGCAATTGTGACCTAGTGAATAACAAGGCTAAACATGAAGCTAACCATGTTGTATTTAACCTAGTGGATTACCTAGGGCTTGACATTATGACAATGTATTTGACTTAGAGATTGATAACTACACCCCATGACTTTGACATGTGAATGAATGAGACTTAGCAATTAGTTGCAAGTTGAGACATACTTGTGGTAGACAAGGTAAATATGACATTGTGACACAAGTGCATGTTAGGGTAAACATGAAACTAAGTTTGATGAATCTCATCTAGTTGAACAACTAGTATATAACATTGTGAAATTGCATTCGATCTAGGGATCGGTAGTTGCATTCCATGGGTTGGACATGTGATATGAGATTTGAGCGCCCTTGGGCGAATGGCAAGGTGGATAATTGCATGTAGCATTAATAGAATGAAAGGACTTGTATGATAGTTTATTACTCCATGAAGTGGAGGCATTGGTAGAAAGATATATGCATGGCATGCATCATGAGCATTGAAAATATCTTGTAGTACCTATGCATATGGCGAGAAAGTGATTCCCCTAGCTTATAGTGGAATAGTGTAAGTGTGAACTCTCATTTGAGACTTGAACATTAGAAAACTATCCTTGAAAGGACAATGAAAAGAGTTATGTGCTTATGGACTATTGACTTACACTTGACATAGTGAACATGAACGTCAGGTAGTGACATTGAATTAGTAAATGACAACTTTGACAATATAACATTATGTTGAACCTTTGGGTCGTTGGTACTTATTCCATATTTCAGACATGATGAACGAGAGTTGGATACTATTGATCATGCTTGCTTGTCATTGTGCTCATTCGCACAAGATTGTGAGGGTCGCTCCCCACAAGCTGGCATTCCGGAGATAGTCTACGCGACATAAGCTCGCCTGTGCGGGATGGAGTGCTGAAGTGGACCGACGTGGGACAGGCTCATTCTTTACGGGGGAATGTTGGACTACCACGGGGCCACCTAGGCACGGCACAAGCCCTACTACACACGTGTAGATCCATGACGAGGATTGAACTATGATACCTAAAGTGTAAAGTGGAAACTACTACTAGATGGTGCATATTAGTTGGACTAGTGGACATGCATGATAGTGCATATTGTGGACCTTATGTTAGTCATTGTTAGCATTGACACTCTAGTGGTAGTATGTTTACATCTACGTTGATTGTATGGATGCATGGTTAGAATAACAATGAAAAGCATAATTTACTCTATGTAGCATTATGGACATTATGATTATGCATGTAAATGGACATTGGCATACATTTGATTAGGCATGTTAATCAACATTGACATATAGTTGATCAAGTGAAAGTAAAACATCATATACATGATAGTTAAACTTGTAGTAGAGGCATGACTATGATTAATCTTGTTTAATTACTTACTTTTCATATATTTGCTTAATTATTTCCCTTATAGCATGCCTATATTAGCCTAATGGTGTATTTCGCTGAGGTCGGCGACTTGCCCATTGGGAACTATTGTTAATAGTTCTCACGCCCTCTGTTTTGTTGTTTGTTTCAGAGCTATCCGCATCGGGAGAGGCTAGAAATCGAGGCAAGTGGTTAGCGACTAGCTAGAGGCCCTACGGAGTTATTTTGGAGGGACCCGACATCATCTTTTTTTGTACCTTGTGGAAAGATGTATTATGCATTTTAGTTTAGAGATTATGTTAGACTTTTGGATTTAGTTGTATACATTTTGTATATATTGTGGATCTCTTTATGCTAGAACATTAGTGATTTTATATTACTCGCTCTGATAGTCTTGTTAGGACTTTATCTTGTTCATTCTAGTTTTTGGTAGACGCCTTGTGTGCACTGTGGTTGTTTGGTGTACACGGCGGGTCTGTGCATGCGCCGGGCGGGCTTCTGTTGGGTCCCAGGGTGTGACAGATTAATTTGGTATCAGAACCTAGGGTTGTGTAATATAGTGAAAATTCGGAAAATAAATATCGAACTTTAGTCAAATTGACCAAAGTGCGAGAATGGTACACTTCGAAAAGTCCGAAGGTGTTAAAATGAGTAAAAGAGTGTTGTGGAAGGTTTTCGAGAGCTAAGAATCAAAATTCTGCAAACTGCATCGCGCGGGAGCCTCTGCTGCCGCAGGGAAAGCTCTCGGAGACCGGTCCCTAGTCTGGGAGACCGGTCACCGAACTCGAAATCTGCCCAGTTTGAGCAGTTTAATAAAATGAAAGTTGAGGGATCTATTTGCAATTATGTAACAAATGGGTTATGTTGAGGGGGTTATGAGGTGTTTTCTCTCATTCTCTCCCTCCCACACACCCCCTTTCTCCTCTCTTTCTCTCTCTAGAAGACAAAGAAGGAGAAGAAGAAGACAAAGAAAGGAAAGGAAAAGAAGAAGAAGAAAGTGGAGAAGAAGAAGAAGGAGTGAAGAAACTCTCTCTCCCTCATCTCTAGCTTGGAAAAGGAGAGCTTACAAGGTAAGCTTTGAACCCTAAATGTGGTAGATCCCAAATGAGGGTTTGGGTTGAGTTAATAATGGTTTCTATAGAATCTCTAGAGTCTTTGAAGCTTTCTTTTTGCTTCTTTTGAGATCAAAACCATGGAATGGTGGAGTTGGCGAAGCTTGCATGAAAGCTTCAACCTCCTCTCATGGTGAAACCCTAAAATGAGTTTTGATAAAGCTAAGAATGGTTTAGATGGACTCTTTAGAGTAGAGTGAAGCTATATTTGCTTCCCAATGAGATCAAACCCTAGGTTTGATGTGTGCGATGGAGCTAGGGCACCCAAATTGGGGCTTTTGCTCATGGGAATTTCTAAGTGAAATTGACCCTCTAGAAACCTAATTGGGGGTATTTCCGGCGCGTTGGTGCGCTCGGGAAAACGTTACGAAAAGCCGATGTAAAGTTATCGGCAAAATGACCTAAGTTGGCTTCGTTTTGCCACAGGTAAAGAACGAGAAGTCTAAAAATCCCAAGAAAATCATCGGAGCACCCTTGAAAACCTACGAGGTGGGTGGTGCTTCTCAAACTCGTTGAACTTCCCTCTATGCCTAATGTGTCATTCATTTGAGCATATGTATATACATTGTTGCATGCATTTTAGGGTAAAGCAATGATAAAAACGTGATGTTGCATGATTGTGAGTACAACTTGCTTTATGTGATGGTTGAGAACCTTATGAATGTTAAAACCCTATATGTATGCATGAGAGAAAATGTGAGTACCAAAGTGAGCCAAAAGAACCGAGTGGTACAATGACATAGATCGAGTGACATTTGAAAATGTAAAGTAAAGTGACACTAGAGTTAATGTGAGGCAAAGAACTAATGCGAGGTAAAGAATGATATTAATGATTAAAGCTGTAACATACCACATCCCTCGTAAATCGTGCCGAATTCCGTCAAAACGAGCGGAACGCTGAGTTGAATGAGTTAGAATGGACCCTAAGTGCATTAGAGTCCATAAATGAAGCTAAGAGGGACCCGAGAGAGTAAATATGGAAATCTGGCTAAGTCCCAGATTTTGTGCTCTCTGGGACCGGTCCGTGAAGGAGAGACCGGTCCCCGTACGCGTAGCCTGCCAGGAAATCCTGAGGCATCCAGTCCCTCGTGCTGAGACCGGTCCTCGGGAGACCGGTCCCTGAAGGGCAGACCGGTCCCTCGCTGCGCAGCAGCTGAAAAACCCGAAAATTTAGCTAAGTCCTGGAAAACCCACGTTCGGGAACCGGTCCCTGGTCGGGGAGACCGGTCCCCGAAAGCGAAAAATGCCCAGTCTGGGCAGTTTGAGAGGAAACAAGTGGAGGGGCTTAAATGCAATTGTCACAACACTTTATATGGGCCATCCCTTCACTCCCACAGCCATTTCTCTTCTCCTCTCTCATTTTCTCACTTTCTCTCTCTAGAATCCCTCTAGGGCTTGAAGAAGAAGAGGAAGAACTTGGAGAAGAAGGTGGATTTGGTGCTTTGGAGGTTCTAGGAGCTCTCCAACAAGAAGAATCTTGGTAGAGCTTGGACTAGAGGTAAGTTTTGTGAGGATTTCCTCTAGGGTTTGGGTTTTAACCTAAGGGATTCGAGCTTTGTGCTCCTTAGGGGTTTCAGAAGCTCATTTGAGCCATGAATGCCATGGTACTCATGAGAGCTCAAGGTGCTCTCATGGTGAACCCTTGGAAGTTGGGTTAGGAGCCCTAGGGTTGGTTCCAAAGGTCTAGAAATCCTACTAGGATGCTCCTTAGATGATTCTAAGCTATTATTTGCTTAGGGTTGGGATTGATTCATGGGGAAACCCTAAATGACATTGTTAGAGCTTGAAAATTGGGGCTTTTGCCCTAGAAATTTTCGGGGACAAATTGACCCCGTAGAAACCTAATTGGGGGTCAAATATACACGTTGGACAACTCCGTTTGACGTTACGAAAATGTTTAAGAATAGTTCATGTATACAAGGGCCTAACTTGGCACCATATTGGATTGTAGGACGCGAATCGTCGTTCGTAAGGTTCGGGAGACTGTCGCATTCGTTTTCTACTACCTCACAAGGTGGGGGGTGCACGCCGGAATCGTTGGATTCCCTTCTATGTCTATTTCTCTATTCATGAGCATATGGTTATTCATTCTGTCATGCATATTAGGGTTAATTCACATGTGAACTTTGGTTGTTTTCATTATATTTATTCCAAGTGTACTTGAAAGTAGAGAGAAATGAAACCATAATGGAAATGTGTTATTGAACCCTAGGAATTGCATGATAGTGGGACTTGGACTTAACACAAGTAAGCAAATGGTGACAATGACATTAGAGAGATAGATTGGTTTGGATGAATGGATGTTAAACATAGATTTAACTATAGTGGCATTGTGATGAGATCAACTAGAAAGTGGCATGAGAACATAGGTAGAAAACCTATCACAAAAGTGGCATCGTGACAAGTGGCTTAATATCCTCAACGCGGGGATTTGATCGACACTCATAATAAGTCTTGGCTTGAGGGAGGTCGCTCCTCCTCAAGCGGTGTGTTTCCGAAAATCGACACCACAGGGAGCGAGGTCCCTGAAGACGGTCCCTCGGGTCGGTACTTGGAGCCTCCCCGGTAAAGAAAGGGATTCTGGGTTATGAGTTTTTGGGGTTAACAAGGTTAACCGGTAAGATTGGGTAAGAGCCAAAGTTTATTTACGAATTGAGCATGCATGCATTTTCTGTTATTGCATTGAGTGTTTGTATCCACTGACATCCTTCTGCAGGCATAGTATTAGATGCATTAGTACTGCTTACTTTTCTTTCCTTGAAATACTTATGCCTGGATAGACCTAGTGGGTAAGTCGGCGAGGTCGGATGCCGAACCCACTGGGAACTTCGTTGTAGTTCTCACACCACTAACCCTACAGGTCCTAGCACGAGCGGGGCGGCGGAGGACCGAGGCAAGGGTATAGCGCCGTAGATAGCGGCCACCGGGACTATATGCATTTTGTAGCCATTTCCCTTTTGTTATACATGTACCAACTTTATTTTGTTGAGCTAGAGATGTAAAGATGTAATCAACATGTAATTTGGTGGATGGCTAAATGTAAAATGGAAATGTAATAGTTTTATTTACTTGAATTTGGTTTAAATCTAATCAAATATCATGTATGTTGTCTATTTAGCTTAGAGCTTTCGCTTCCGTTGTTGCTTGCCCTCGTGCAAGCCGTGTATTATATATGCAAATCTCTTGTTGATTGCTCATTTATACATGTTGTTAGAGCCTTGGGCGGACAGAGGAGGTTCTGTCCGTTCAGCGTCTGTTGACGTGACCCGAACCCGACCAAATTGGCGGGGATTGGGGCGTGACAAAAGCTAATGTAAAGTGGGGCATAAAGAACTTGTAAAGTTAAAGAATGTGAAAGCTAAAGATAGCCTAAAGTAAAGGAATGTAAAGAACTTGATTGCTAGAGTTAGCAACATAAAGTGATATAATGAACACTAGAGTTAGTGCAAAGTCAAGATTGAACTTAAAATCCTTAGAGTTAAGGATTCGATCATACTTGCTATGAGTTCCGTGCTCGAGGGCGGTCCCTCCCCCTCGGGCGATGCGCTCCCGAGTTATGTATCACGGGTTGGAGTAAACCCGAAGGACGATCCAAGCGGGTGAGTTCCTGCTTATTGTTCAGGCATATTAGCATCATAAAGGACGAAAGAACTTGCATAATTTGCATATGTTTAATTTTGAGCATATTTCCTGCTTATTGTTCAGGCATATTAGCATCATGTTATAGATTTGTTACTATATACAGCTTATCCTTTCTATTATGCCTGAGTTAGTCCTAGTGGGAAAGTCGGTGATATTGAGGCCGAACCCACTGGGAACTTTGTTGTAGTTCTCACCCCACTATTTCCACAGAGCCGGGACCGAGCGAGCCGGCGAGCGACCTAGGTAGAGGTATCGCGCCTTAGTAAGAGGCCACCATAGTTGGGTTTACATTTTGTAGTAAAGCACCTATGATCATCTTGTGTACTTGATGATAAAATGATGTAAAGAAAAGAATGTAATGTGTATTTTGAGGCAAATGTGATGTAAGAAGGAAATGATGAAATGAAATGTAAGGAATTCAAAAATGTACAAGATGAATGCAATGTATATGGTCAAAAATGAATCATAGTACAAGTGAATGTTTAGTTTCCTTTTTCTTTCACTCGTGGCTTTTGCTTACCCTCGTGTAAGCCGTGTTTGTATGTTTCCGCTAGTGCACTTCTTGTTTGAAAATGTACATGTGATGAGCCTTGGGCGGATAGGGAAAACTCTGTCCGTTCGGCGTCTGTTTGACGTGCTCAGGCCGGCCCAAATTGGTATCGGTCCCGGGACGTGACAGATAGCGTGGTATCAGAGCCAAGAGTGAAAGAATAGGGATGGACCTAGCTTTAGATCATATACAAGAATAGGGAAGACCTTAAGGATCTACGAAACGTGAGTGACGTGGAATTAAAGTTAGCGAAAGCATGTGATTGGGTTAAGTTGGGAGGTCTCTAATGTGATTATAGGCTAGGTTTAAATTTCGTTTATCCTCTACTCCTAGTGTTGTGTCAGGTGGCCGACGACGTGACGCTTGGGGCAAGGGATGAATGTGCATGTTGCTTTCGCCGAATTGGGTATGGTCAAGTAATGTGGTCAAGTAGCTAATGTGAGTTGCTTCTTTTCAGGAAGCAATGGCACCTCGACGTCGATCGCAGACAAGGTTGATGCCAGAGGAGCTGAGTGCGGAGCCCGAGCGATCCGGAGCGAGTGGCGACGGAGAGCTTAGGGAACAAATGGCCGCGCTTATCGGAGTAGTGCGGCAACAAGCGGAGTCTGTCCAACACCAAGGGGAGCAGATTCAACGGCTCCAGGAGGCCTTGGAGCGTCAACAGTCGGCGGCGGCCCAAGTGGGCGTGGAGCCACCTGTGCCCCCTGCTGAGGTGCCGAGGGCAGTCGAGGGAGCGGCGGCAGCAGCGGCTGCGCCAGTCACGCTAGTGCCGGCCGGATCGGGAACCTCAAACCCCGATGGTGCGGCAGTTGAAGCAGAGCGAGACCGCACATTGGCGGCTCTCATGCAATTCAAGAAGGTCGACCTACCTACCTTTGAGGGTGGAATGGTAAAGCCGGCGGTTGTGGAGTCATGGATCGACTCGATGGAGACCCAATTCGAGGACCTTAATACCTTGGAAAAGGATAAGGTGTATCTTGCCACCCATTGCCTTGAGAAAGTGGCGAAGGTGTGGTGGAAGCGAGTGAAGCGGGATCGACCTACCAATCTTCCGCCTATGCTTTGGAAAGAGTTCAAGAGAGCGGTGTTCGCGAACTACTTCCCCGACACGGTGAAGCGGAGGTTACAAGAAAAGTTCCGCAAGTTGAGACAGGGCGATCGATCGGTGGGAGAGTATGTGCAAGAATTCTCTCACATCATCGACTGTGTTCTCGACGTTGTTCGTGATGATCGGGACCGGGCGGATTGGTTCTGGCGAGGACTCCAACCCCGGATTTATGAGAAAGTGCAAATTTTGAAGCTGTCGACCTTTGCGGAGGTCTTCAATAGAGCTTTGTGGGCGGAGCACGGTAGCCCCCATGTACGTGAGGAACGTGAAGCTATGGCCGAGTCTAAGGACAAAGGCAAGAAGAGAGCGGCGAGTGGTGCCGGGGGCCGGCCAAGTCCTAAGAAACCCCCTCGGTATCCCCGACAGCAGGCGAGGAATTGGAGACTACCTCGATGTGTTATTTGTAGTGGTGAGCACAAGGTGTCGACTTGCCCGCAGCGCAACGACAAGTGTTTCAAGTGCGGCCAACCGGGACATCTTATCCGAGAGTGCCCGACGTGGACGTCGTCTGCGCCGACGGCGGCTTCAGCACCGTCTACCCCGTGACAGCTTGTGGGGTTACCACCAGCGATGTCGGCTGGGCGCGCGTCATCACCGTGTCAGTCGGAGGGATCGAGAGCGCCTAGCGGCCGAGTCTTCGCCGCTTAGGTGGAGGAGCAACAACCTGCAGCACCCGACGACGTCGTGGCAGGTATAATTGTGATTAAAGGTACTACAGCTAGGGCAGTATTTGATACATGCGCATCTCATTCGTTCATTAGCACGTCATTTGCTAAAACACATGGCATAGAGATGGTATACAACGAGGATTACTGGTGGGTGAACGCTCCAGAGCATTCATTCAGTGTCCACAACGAGTGTTTGGCGTGTCCAGTGCAAATAGGCGATTGGATTATGCCGATTGATCTACTAGTGCTAGATCAGATGTGGGGGTTCGACGTTATCTTGGGGACCAACTGGCTCTCCAAGTACTATGCGGCGATAGATTGTGAAAGCAAGGTGATCACTTTTCGTGAGCCTAATCAAGAAGAGTTAGTCTACCAAGCGTGCAAAAGTAGGCGCTTCGCGGCGACTATATCGTCTGTAAGGGCGAAGAGAATGATCAAAGGAGGGTGTAAGGCCTATTTGGCAACCATGGTGGATGCTCGAAAGGAGTACCCAGAGTTGGGAGATATTCGAGTAGTGTGCGAGTACCCGGATGTGTTTCCGGCGGAGTTACCGGGACTGCCACCGGACCGGGAAGTTGAGTTTGTCATTGACTTGATTCCCGGGGCGGAACCAGTTTCGAAGGCTCCGTATAGAATGGCACCGGTGGAGTTAAAGGAGCTAAAAGGTCAACTACAAGACTTGCTCGATAAAGGCTTCGTGAGGCCGAGTGTGTCACCGTGGGGAGCTCCGGTGCTATTTGTGAAGAAAAAGGATGGCACACTTCGACTCTGCGTAGATTATCGCGAGTTGAATAAAGTGACGATAAAGAACAAGTACCCGTTGCCAAGGATTGACGATCTATTCGATCAGTTGCAAGGGTCCAAAGTGTATTCGAAGATTGATCTCCAATCGGGGTATCATCAATTAAAGATCAGGCCGAAGGATGTGCACAAAACGGCGTACCGTACGCGGTATGGCCATTATGAGTTCACGGTAATGCCGTTTGGGCTTACTAACGCCCCGGCAGCATTTATGGATTTGATGAATCGAGTCTTCAGGCCGTTGTTGGATCGATGTGTCGTGGTGTTTATAGACGACGTATTGGTCTACTCGAAAAGTGAAGAGGAACATGAAGAGCATCTGAGAGCTGTGTTGCAAATACTTAGACAGGAGAAGCTCTATGCAAAGTTAAAGAAATGTGACTTTTGGCTAAAGGAGGTCACATTCTTAGGACATGTGGTGTCGGGCGACGGAGTGTCAGTAGACCCGAAGAAAGTAGAGGCAATAAAGGATTGGCCTCGCCCGACGAACGTAGTGGAGGTCCACAGCTTCCTTGGACTTGCGGGCTACTACCGGCGGTTCGTGGAGGGGTTCGCTAAAATAACCACTCCACTAACGCGCCTTACGCATAAGGGAGTAAGATACGTGTGGAGCGACGATTGCGATCGAAGCTTCGAGGAGTTAAAGAGCAGGTTAACGTCAACCCCGGTGCTTGCCTTGCCGACTCCGAGGGAGACTTTTGTAGTGTATAGTGATGCCTCTTACGTTGGTCTTGGGTGTGTACTAATGCAAAATGGGTGAGTCATTACATATGCATCACGCCAATTAAAGAGTTATGAGAAGAACTACCCGATTCACGACCTCGAGTTAGCCGCGGTGATCTTCGCGCTAAAGCTTTGGAGGCATTACTTGTATGGTGAACATTGTGAGGTATACATCGATCACAAGAGTCTCAAGTACTTGTTCACCCAGAAGGAATTGAATATGCGGCAGCGACGGTGGTTGGAATTGTTGAAGGACTACGATGTCACTTGTAATATACCGAAAATTCGGAAAATAAAGATGTCGAACTTTAGTCAAATTGGCCAAAGTGCGAGGATGGAACACTTCGGAAAGTCCGAAGGTGTTAAAATGATTAAAAGTGACTTGTGGAAGGTTTTCGAGAGCTAAAGAATTGAATTCTGCAAAACTGCAGATTTTCAGCTCTCGGGGACCGGTCCCTGAAGGGAGAGACCGGTCCCCGAACGCGTATGAAATGAGACAGCCGAAAAATCGGCTAAGTCCTGAGAAAGTAGCTCTCGGGAACCAGTCTCTGCCTGAGAGACCGGTCCCCCAGAGACCGGTCCCATCGTAGGGAGACCGGTCGCATCGCGCGCAGCGACTCTGGCTGCGCAGGGTGGACGTTCGGGAACCGGTCCCTGCTCGGGGAGACCGGTCTCTGCCTGCGCGGAATGCCCAGTTCGGGCAGTGTATTAAAGTGAAAGTTGAGGGGTTTAGCTGCAATTTTGCAACCCAATAGCTAGGTATTGAGGGTTAATGAGATTTTCACTCATTCTCACCCTCTCAAACACTCTCTTCTCTCCCTCTCTCTCTCTAGAAGGCAAAGGAGAAGAAGAAGAAGGAAAGAAAGGAAGGAAAAGAAGGAGAAGAAGGTGAAGAAGAAGCTTTTGGAGCAAAGAGGCTTCATCTTCTTCCTCTCTAGTGCAAGTTAGGGAAAGCTTTGAGGTAAGCTTCAACCCTAATCATGCTAGAACCCTAGAAATGGGTTTGAATGAACCTAGAGATGGTTTTTAATGGAATATCTAGTAATTTTGAAGCTTTCTTTTGCTTCTTTAGAGATCAAAACCTAGGTTTGTTTTAGAGGTGAGCTTGGACCACCTCTAATGGTGAAATCCAAACTAGGGTTTTGGAAAGGCTAAGAATGGTTCTAATGAACTATTTAGAGTATAATGAAGCTACTTTTGCTTCCCAATGAGATCAAACCCTAGGTTTTGTATATGCATTGGAGCTAGGGCACCAAATTGGGGCTTTTGCTCATGAGGGTTTCTAAGTGCAATTGACCCTCTAGAAACCTAATTGGGGGTATTTCCGACGCATTGGTGCGCTCGGAATAGCATTTCGAAAAGTGTATGAAAGGTTATGGGCAAAATGGCCTAATAAGAGTTCGTTTTGCCGCAGGTAAAGAAAGAGACGTCTAAAAATCCTAAGAAAATCGTCGGAGCACCTTTGAAAGCCTACGAGGTGGGTGGTGCTTTCCAAACTCATTGAAATTCTCTCTATGCCTAATGTGTCATTCTTTGAGCATATGTATTATATATTGTTGCATGCATTTTGGGGTAAAGTTACGATGAAATGTGATGATTGCATGATTGTGAGCACAACTTGCATAATGAGATGGTTGAGAACCTAATAATGTCAAAACCCTAGATGTATGCATGAGAGAAAATGTGAGCACCCAAAGTGAGCAAAAGAACAGAGTGGCACAATGACATAGATCGAGTGGCATTTGAAAACGTAAAGTAAAGTGACACTAGAGTTAGTGTGAGCCAAAGAACCAAAGTGATGTAAAGAATGATGAAAATGACAATGTGTAAAGTTAAAGTAAAGTGGGGCAATAAGAACGAGAAAAGTAAAGAACAAGAATGCTAGAGTTAGCAAGAGTAATGAAAATGTAAAGAATGTGATTGCATGAGTTTGCAACATAAAGTGATGTAAAGAACACTAGAGCTAGTGTAAAGTCAAGATTGAACTTATAAATCCTTTGAGTTAAGGATATGATCATACTTGCTATGAGTTCCGTGCTCGAGGGCGGTCGCTCCCCCTCGGGCGATGCGCTCCGGAGTTATGCATCCGGGTTGGAGTAAACCCGTAAGGACGGTCCTAGCTGGTGAGTTCCTGCGATGATGGACTTAATGTGAAGCAAGTTAATGTGGCGAAACCCCCGGGTTAGCCTTGAGATTAAAGAACAAAGAGCAAAGAACAAAGTGTAAAGAACAAAGAACAAGAGTAAAGTGAAAAGAATAAAGAATTTGCATAATCTGCATATGTTAATATTGAGCATATTCCTTGCATTTGTTCAGGCATATTAGCATCATGTTATAGATTGGTTACTATATCCTACTTATCCTTTCTATTATGCCTGAGTTAGTCCTAGTGGGAAAGTCGGTGATGTTGGGGCCGAACCCACTGGGAACTTTGTTGTAGTTCTCACCCCACTATTTCCACAGAGCCGGGACCGAGCGAGCCGGCGAGCGACCGAGGTAAAGGTATCGCGCCTTAGTCAGAGGCCACCGATGTTGGGTTTCATTTTGTAGTAAAGTACCTTTTGATCATCTTTTGTATTTGATGATAGTGATGTAAAGAAAGGATGTAAAGCGTATTTTGATGCAAATGTGATGTAAGAAAGAAAATGATGTAATGAATGTAAGAGTTCGATAAATTACTAGATGAATGCAATGTATATGATCTAAAATGAATCATGTTACTTGTGAATGTTAGTTTCCTCTTTCTTTCACTAATGGCTATTGCTTACCCTCGTGTAAGCCGTTTGTGTATGTTTCCGCTAGTGCACTTCTTATTGAAAATGTACATGTGATGAGCCTTGGGCGGATAGGGGAAACTCTGTCCGTTCGGCATCTGTTTGACGTGCTCGGGTCGGGCCAAATTGGCATCGGTCTCGGGGCGTGACATCACTATACTATACCACCCCGGAAAAGCCAATGTTGTGGCCGATGCTCTAAGTAGAAAATCGGCGGAGAACTTAGCGACGGCGATTACACCTCAACCGCTACTGCAAAAGGAGATGCAACGATTTGGGTTGGAAGTGGTAGCGTCGGGAGTGCCGGCTACACTTGCCGCATTAGTTGTGCAACCGACCCTATTGGAAAGAATCAAGGATCTTCAAGCTTCGGATCCTTATCTTCAAAAGGTGCGGAGTGAAGTTGAGAATGGTAGTACCGAAGATTTTGGCATTGGAGCCGACGGCGCACTTCGATTCCGAAATCGGTGGTGTGTGCCTAAAGATGATGAGTTGCGAAGGGCGATCATGCAAGAGGCGCATCAATCTCCCTATAGCATACACCCCGGCGGCACTAAAATGTACAAAGACTTGAAGGAGCATTATTGGTGGCCGGGTATGAAAAGAGATATTGGGGAGTTCGTGGCGCAATGTTTAACGTGCCAACAAGTTAAAGCAGAGCGCCGATTTCCGGCGGGAAAGCTACAAAGTCTACCAATACTCGTTTGGAAATGGGAAGATATAGCAATGGACTTTGTTACCGGTTTGCCTCGATCACAAGGCGGACACGATGCGATATGGGTGATAGTGAATCGATTAACAAAGTCGGCACACTTCTTGCCGATACATACTAAGTGGTCGGGAGACAAGTTAGCTCAAGTTTATTTCGATGAGGTTGTGAGACTTCATGGGGTTCCGGTATCAATTGTATCGGATCGAGATCCCAGGTTCACATCCCATTTTTGGAAGAGTTTACAAGATGCGCTAGGCACGCGGCTCGACTTTAGCACAGTGTTTCATCCTCAGAGCGATGGGCAGTCAGAGCGGACAATACAAATCCTCAAGGACTTGCTTCGAGCGTGTATTCTAGATTATAAAGGAGGATGGCATGATTTCTTACCTATGGCGGAGTTCACCTACAATACTAGCCACCAAGAAAGTATAGCGATGGCGCCTTTTGAGGCACTATATGGTCGAAAGTGTCGTTCTCCTATCCATTGGAGCGACATGGGCGAGAGAACGGCTCTTAGCCCAGATGTAGTGCGGGAAGCGGAAGAGAAGGTTCGCCTTGCCCGTCAACGGTTAGCGACGGCGCAATCTCGGCAAAAGAGTTATGCCGACAAGGGGAGAAAAGATTTAGAGTTCGCGGTTGGAGACCGTGTATTCTTGAGGGTATCGCCGATGCGTGGAGTGAAACGTTTTGGGGTCCGCGGGAAGCTAAGTCCCCGTTATGTTGGACCATTCGAAATATTGAAGCGTGTGGGTGCGGTGGCGTACAAGCTTGCACTACCACCAAGACTCGCGAGAGTCCACAATGTGTTTCATGTGTCGAATCTTCGAAAGTATATCCGAAACGCGACACATGTATTAGAGTATGAGCCTGTAGAGCTACGTGAGGATATGTCGTATGAGGAGTACCCCGTGTGCATCCTCGATAGAGAAGTGAGGAAGTTGCGAAGTCGCAAGATTCCATATGTGAAAGTTCAATGGAGCAACCATGCAGTACGAGAAGCCACTTGGGAGCTCGAGGAGTCAATGCGGAGAGGGTATCCGCACTTATTTGAGTCAACGAGTTAAGGTATGCGTAATTTCGCGGACGAAATTATTTTAAGGGGTGGAGAATGTAATATACTGAAAATTCGGAAAATAAATATCGAACTTTAGTCAAATTGACCAAAGTGCGAGAATGGTACACTTCGCAAAGTCCGAAGGTGTTAAAATGAGTAAAAGAGTGTTGTGGAAGGTTTTTGAGAGCTAAGAATCAAAATTCTGCAAACTGCAGATTTTCACCTCTCAGGGACCAGTCCCTGGTGGGAGAGACCGGTCCCCGAACGCGTGAGAAATGAGACAGCCGAAAAATCGGCTAAGTACCTGAGAATCAGCTCTCGGGAACAGGTCCCTCCCAGAGAGATCGGTAAGAAGGAAAAGAAGGAAGAAGAAGGTAGAAGACAAAGCTTTTGAGCAAAGAGCTTCATCTTCTTCCTCTCTATTGCAAGAAAAGGGAGCTTATAAGGTAAGCTTCAACCCTAATGTAGTAAAAACCCTAGAAATGGGTTTGAATGACTAGAAATGGGTTTTAATGGAATGATTAAAGAGTTTTGAAGCTTTCTTTTGCTTCTAAAGAGATCAAAACCTAGTTTTCGTATATAGGTGAGCTTGGACCACCTCTAATGGTGAAATCCAAACTAGGTTTTGGAAAGGCTAAGAATGTGGTTCTAGTGACTAATAGAGTATAATGAAGCTACTTTTGCTTCCAATGACAGCATCAAACCCTAGTTTGCATGTGTATTGAGCTAGGGCACCAAATTGGGGCTTTTGCTCATGAGGGTTTCTAAGTGCAATTGACGCCTTAAAAACCTATTGGGGTATTTCCGACGCGTTGTGCGCTCGGGTATACATTACGAAAGTCAAAGTAAGTTATGAGCAAAATGGCCTTATAAGGTTCGTTTTGCCGCAGGTAAAAACGAAGCATCTAAAAATCCAAGAAAATCATCGAGCACCTTTGAAAGCCTACGACGTGGGTGGTGCTTTCCAAACTTTCATTGAAATTCTCTCTATGCCTAATGTGTCATTCTTTGAGCATATTAATGATATATTGTTGCATATGCATGTTAGGGTAAAGTGATAATGAAATGTGATGATTGCATGATTGTGAGCACAACTTGCATAATGAGATGGTTAGAACCTAATAATGTCAAAACCCTAGATGTATACATGAGCAGGAAATATGAAGCACCAAAGTGAGCAAAAGAAACAGAGTGACAACAATGACATAGATCGAGTGGCATTCGATAAAGCTAATGTGAAATGACACAACAGTTAGTGTGATGTAAAGAACTAAAGTGATGTAAAGAATGATGAAAGTGACCAAGTGTAAAGTTAAAGATATTAAGTGGGCAATAAGAACAAGAATGCTAGAGTTAGCAGAGAGCAATGAAAATGTAAAGAATGTGATTGCATGAGCTTGCAACTAAAGTGATGAAATAAACACTAGAGGCTAGTGTATAAGTCAAGATTGAACTTATAATCCTTTGAGTTAAGGATATGATCATACTTGCTACAGTTCCGCTGCTCGGAGGGCGGTCGGCTCCCCTCGGGCGATGCCGCTCCGGAGTTATGCATCCGGGTTGGAGTAAACCCGAAAGGACGGTCCTAGCTGGTTGAGTTCCTGCGCGATTATGGACTTAATGTGAAGCAAGTTAAAGTGGCGAAACCCCCGGGCTAGCCTTAAAGATTAAAGACAAAAAGACACAAAGAATAAAGAACTAAGTTGTAAAGTGTAAAGAACGAAAGAATATGCATAACCTGCTTTATTTAATGTTGAGCATAATTCTTGCTACTTGTTCACGGCATATTAGCATCATGTTATAGATTGGTTACTATATCCTACTTATCCTTTCTATTATGCCTGAGTTAGTCCTAGTGGGAAAGTCGGTGATGTTGGGGCCGAACCCACTGGGAACTTTGTTGTAGTTCTCACCCACTATTTCCACAGAGCGGACGAGCGAGCCGCGAGCGACCGCGGTAAAGGTATCGCACGTAGTCAGACGCCACCGAGTTGGGTTACATTTGTTAGTAGTTTACCCCTTTTATCTATCTTTGTATTTGATGATTTAGATGTTGATGTGTAAAGCAAAGTAAGAAAAGAATGTAAAGCTTATTTTGAGGAAAATGTGATGTAAGAAAGAAATGATGAAGTATGTAATGGAATGCAAAGAATTCAAATTACTAGATGAATGCAAAGTATATGATCAAAATGAATCATGTTACTTGGAATGTTTTAGTTTCCTTTTTCTTTCACTAATGCTATTGCTTACCCTCGTGTAAGCCGTTTGTGTATGTTTCCGAAGTGCACTTCTTATTGAAAATGTACATGTGATGAGCTTGGGCGGATAGGGGAAACTCTGTCGCTTCCGGCGTCTGTTTGACTGTGTCGGGTCGGGCAAATTGGCATCGGTCTCGGGACGTGACA